>NW_026921979.1:0-19598 GCF_032062105.1 Saccostrea cuccullata | reverse complement strand
ACCTGACCTGCTTTCGACTGCATATTATGCAAGAACCCCGGTATATTCGAACAAATAAACATTCTCATCAGATCAAAAAGGTGTTAAAGAACAATTTTGCCCGTAAGATCTAGAACGAAATGTTTACCGTTTTTGAGTTATAAAGCAAAAACTTTCAAGCTCCATAGATCCCTTTTTTTAGGGGCCAGCCCCTTTTCTATAGTATTAAATGAAAGCCCTTGCAATTATGCACAGTTTTTGTTCAATATATCTTAACAAAATATTTTTAGTTTTCAAGATAGAAAGGAAAGCATGTGTAAATTTTCGCACTTTTACGCATTCTATTTTTTGACCCCTGTATAGCGCCATTTTGAATAGAGAAATCGAAAAACAAAAACCGATGTGCACAACTTCAATCCTTCTGTTATCTAAAACCAGTAAAATTTCTGCTCCAGCTCAAGTGGTCTCTGAGCCTTTGTCTGGAAATGAAAGCCTATAATTTTTCGTTTAAAGGGAAATAACTCAAAACCGGAAGTGACTTTTTGAAATGATTGACAGCATTCTGATAGAATTTATTACCGTCTATAATGTCTGAAAATTTGAACAAAATCCATTGAAAAATGAGCGAGATACGAGGCCTCAAAGTTGGCGTCTAGGAAGAAAAAAAAAAAAGAATAATAAGAATAATCTTAATCTTCACAATCAGTAGAAGGTCTTCCGTTGGAAACGGAAGACCTTAATAATTATTCATGTACATATAAATCTACGTCGATTCTACACTTGAATTTTAGAAAATTTATCAATGTTCTCCATTATTTCACTGTTTACATGTACAGTGTACATGTCAGCATCGTCGCAAAAACAACAATGATCGATCCACAATACCATTACTGTATTGGAATATGCAAGGGGCGGGGCTTACTGGCGGTGAGATTAAAGCGGGGTCCGCTTCACGCATCAGTGCGTAAAGCGGTCCCAGGAAGCGAACGCCGGGTTCGCTCTAGCGGACCCAGAGCTGACCCCGAGCGAACGCGGAGCGAATCCGGAGCGCACCCAAAGCGCACCCGGAGCGGTCCCAAAATTTCTGAAAGCGAACCCGAAGCGGACCCCGAGCGAACCCGGGAAGCGAACCCGGGGTCCGCTCCGGGTTCGCTCTGGTGTTAGGTTGTGTCCGGTCGGTACTGTACCATATGCAACTGTTGGGGCGGGAACAAGATAGAGGCTTGGGCGTTCCCGGTATTTTAGATAATTTATACTGAATATATCAAAAATGACTTTCACCCCTCCTGGATTAGAAACCCACTCAGAGCGAGTAAATATGTTTTAGTATAAACAATTTTCATCTATTAATACTGTGAATGCAATGCAAACTATTTAAAGAAAATAATATCATAAAATAATAAATCTATTCTAGATATGAAATAAACTCTTTGCTTACTGTTAAATAAAAATTATGTCACAGAACTCGTTTTGATCTAAAATAAGTAGATGTAAATAATAGATGTTCACCTGATATTTTTGTTTTCCAAGCGCTGTATTTTCCTACGAAAGAAGAAATATATCATACTGAAATCGCTAAAATATGTCAAGAAGAAATTTAAAGAGTCTAATTGTACATGTTGTACTCTTAAGATTAAATTGCAAAATAAAATCCATCCCCCAAATCATTCTTAAATAAGCAAATTAAGAGAACTGATCACCCACTTTTTGTATGGTGAGAGTGGGGGTTAAGGTTTTACAACTGGGCATGCTAGATCAAAGATATATTAAGTAAATGTAACAATTCTGTCCAGAAATCAAGAAATTTTTCAGAGGATGAGAGGTACGTGTAGGGTTTAAGGAAGGAATAAAAGAAAGTTAAACTGTTATAAAAGAAGTTAATACCATGACATGTCAGACAGAAAATTATTTGGCGGCCGCCAGATTAAATATTCTATTTCTATCTTGGACCAATCGGCCCCCGTACCTACAGATTGTGTATAAATCTAAACTCGATTGCGGAAATGATAATATGCTGAATTTTATTACATATGGATTTACACTTTTACTAACATCTAAACTAAGGGTGCATTTTATTTTATTTTGTATAGCTCACTGATTACTTGTCATCTCTATCTGAGATATAACACTTTTATGTTTGAAACCCAGAAGCGAGCTTCTAATGTAAGTTGCCATTCATCAGATAAGTGTCTCCGACTGGCGATTGATGCGTTTGAAATAAGGAATATGGAAGCAAAGGGGCTGAAAGAATGAGTGACTATCAAATGATTACTAAACAGTGTTCCATCTAAAAAGGAAAAAAAAATAAGCCACAATTTATGATAAAGAGTAATCTTGACAGGGTGGAATGATTAGGCATTGAAGGATCAATTATTGCTTGAACGATGATCAGAAACTTGCAGCGTGTGGTCTATGGGTAATAGATTACAAGGCAACATGAAAAAAACATGTATGACCACGTGCCTAGATCCTTTCTATTTGTCAAAGAATTAAGAAATAAGTGACTTACTTGACATCTAATATTAAACATGTATTAAATACATTAATACAAATGACTTGAATGGATGGTTAAATCATAAATTTTGTTTTATTTTTCTTTATCATAGAGAAAGTTGAGGATAAGAGACTAAATAATACTGGAAGTATATTTTGGAAAAGCAAAACAAATTAAAAGAATACCACCTTTTTTCATTTCTGCACATCTAAAATTATCCTTTATAAACGCATATTTCATTTTCAAAATTTAATGAATTTATATTAAAAATAAAAATAGTGACACGTAAAAACGAGAAAAAAAGTTATCCATTCATTGCATTCCAATTTGATATCTATCTGTAAAGATATACTTGCAAAGCATGTGATGTAATGAGTTTTGGAAAATTAATTTCTGTGGTACCTTCATCCTCAGGATCAGTAAAAGACAGTAGCGACTCAGTAGAGGAATCACCAGTGAAGTCCATTTCCCTGTAGTTTTCTCTGTGCTCTGGCGTATTGGTGTTAAATTGCTCCTGCATGTTGTTATCAATTCCCTCCTGCGTAGTTTTGCTGATTTGCTCTTTTAAATTGTTGTCAATTTGATCCTGCACATTTTTGTTACTTTGCTCTTGTGTCTTGTTTTCAATCTTTTCTTGTGTATTGTGATAAATCGTCTCAGTTATAGTAACTATATTTTTGAAATAAAGAGAAATTCAACATCTCATGAAATAAACACTTCAATGTAAATCGATTTAGAGTTAAGGACTAATCTCAGATATATTTTCACAAACTAGATAACCTTGAGTTTCTGTCGTCTCTCCTGGCAACATCTTCTCATTTTCAACTTCAAAAAGAATGGAAGAGATATATTAAGTTCAAAAATGCCTTTAAAATTCAGAGATATATCTGCTATAATTAGAAACACAAACCTTGCCAATTATCCTCATCATATTCAATATGTTTCCGTCTGAAGAGCATGCATGGTTTGCCTTTATGTACCTCATTTTTCTGATTCTTTCTTTTTCTCCAAAGGACAACAGCTGTTGTAAGAATAACAACGAATAAAAACACTCCAGCAGACAGACCACCTGCAATCTCTGCTGCATATGATGGGTCGTATTGAGGAGCAGGTGTTGTTGTTTGGAAATCAAATGTTGTCTTGCTGGTACCAGTGCTCCATGAGCTGATATAAAAAAGAAGTTTGGTTATGCAAACCTGAGGTAAAAAGGATATGAAAACCCAAATGCTTTCTAAACTGACGGTATTAGATATGAGACAAGTGGGTCGAGGAGTTCCCCCTAACATGTTTAGTTTAGAGATAATGTTTGTGGTCGGAATGGAGTTGGCTAAAATTTGTTCAGAACCAAAGAGTGCATGGGCAACACAAAAGATATTTATATCAAGTGAAAGTCAATACTATAATGAATCTCGACTTAGTTTTCCATCAGAGTTGAAAGCGATTTTCAGATTTTGCTTAGCCATAATAAAAAAGTCTCACTTTAAGGCAATATTAAAGCAACTAACAGATATATATTTCTTAAAGGTAGAAAAGAATATGCAACATCTCAGAATATTTGAATAAAGTTACAGCTATGTCAGGTAAGTACAGGGAAATTATTTTTTTTTCAAATATTATACACAATGTACAAGTAAATATATTATTAGAATAACTCTGAATGATTGTACATGTCTGTATGCTAATCTTAAATAAAAAGAAATTCCATAAGACATTATTTGCTATTGATAGTAAAGTTTATTTTCAATCGATATTTAGAAATTTATAAGGAGGGGCACAAAGATAAATTGACAAAAACATTGCGGTAAATGAGATGCAAATGATATGTTACAGCAACAAATGCTACACGAGATAGGGTTAAAAAAGAAACCCGAACCTTAAAGGTTATATCATTCATTTTTATTCTTGTATTGTTTATGTAATAAGAGCACTTTTTTACATTTGTGAATGTTGTTTGTATGTATTGAAAGACTTTCACTTTGGCAATTGGCTCGAACGAGTACATTAAGACAAACAAGGGAGGTCGAGATTTCATACATTCATATATGTAGTGTTCTCATATAATCACGTACATTGTATCACGTCACCAATTTTAGTGATGACACGTTGTCTACATGTTCCTATAAATTGTAAAATGACATCTATACGTAAGTGAAAGTTTGTAGCCAGAGCCTTAGAAATAAAAATTAGCCAATTGATGTCTGAAAATGAGATTATTTTACATAATTTAGGATGTTAAGTTTCAAGCAATTTATTTAATTATTTTATTTTATTTATTCTACTTTTCTTTAAGAAATAAATCAAATAAAGTTGATCTATACCTACATGTTAAACGGCATTAAAATATCAACAGACAAGTCACAGAATGTGTAGTGCACGTTCAAATATGCGCATAAGTAGGTAGAAAACTTAAAAGGTAACAACGCCTCTTTTGTTTAAAAGAGACATTTAGATTTGAAAACAGCATCAAAAATCCTAATCGAATTTCTTTTTCTTTTTAGAAATGTTGCTTGTTTTCACAGGAACTGGCTTCATAGAATGATATTGAATTTAAAGAAAATCTAAAATTAAGGCAGTCGTAGCAAACAATCGTGAAGTACAAGTGCCTGGTTCTTCCAATACATAAATGTTTACATGTACTTAAATCATTCTTACAGTGATATTTGGTAGATATATTTGCATTAAAGTTTTAACTATTGATACCCCATTCCAAGTACTTGTAGTTTGGTTAAATTGGGAAAAAATCTTTGTTTTGTAGACGTTCACAAGGTATTTTCCAAAAAAAGTGATAGGCCATTGGAGTACATATATAGTAAAATGAGAATAAGCCGACCCGAAATAGGTAAATGAAAACTACCACGAATCAATACTAGTTTGTAATAAATTTTTCATCTTAAGATTCACATTTCCTTGCTCAGTGGCAAATGAAAAAAAAATAGTAAATCGGGGATTTTTTCTTGTTAGTCTTAATATTTTTCATTTTATTTAAGGTACGATAGGAATACTTTAAGGTGTTCCAGTGATTCATGAAAACATAAGTGGCCTATAACATTTACAGCTATCCGAAACAGGACAGACGAACACATAACACCGTTCGATAAGAAAATATAACGAATATATGTCTAAGATAATCTAAAGATGACAAAGAATAGAATTTAACCTATAATCTTGAAAATTTAAATGGTCTGGACGGAAACTTTACAAACATGCACATGAATCAAAGACCATAATTTTGAAGTGAAGACTTTCTTAAGTAGTTAAAACTTTCTTTAGTAGGTAATTCAAAATTTAATACTTGATTAAGCATCTTTACATACAAACTTTCTCTCAATCCTTTAATTCATCCTACATGTAGCTGGATGGTTTAAGTATCAGTTTACTTTATTAAAATAAAATTACATATTGATTATTTTTTTAATCAGGTATAATTTTAAAAAAGAAATCTAGAAAGAAAAGAAATACTCCACCAGGGTATAAACTTACTTATTTGGACATGAGGTTTCAGCAAAATAACAATTTTGTTCAGTATTGATGCCTTGACAAGCAGGATCTAAATTTAAAAAAATTAACAAAATTTAGATGATTCAATGAATTCACAAGACAAATTTGTATTTAAAAAATCCATAAAAAATTGTTTTGTTATGGCAATTTCAAACTAAATTCACTGATTTTTTTTTAAGAATCTTGAAATTACATTGGCATATCTTTTTGCTTCGATAATATCCCCTCGGACAGCCTGATGAAAATCTACTGCAGTCAAATTGAACAAGTTTTTGTCCATCGGTCTCCAAACAGTAACCTTAATTATATAATAAATGGCAAGGTTCATTAGTAAAAAACAAAACAAAACACAAAGTCGGGAGAAAGTAGAAAGAGCTGCAATACATTTATCAATCAACATTTTAATAAGATGTTTCGGAGTTCATTTTTCATCAACTTGATTAGAAACTATCTTTCGTGAAATATATTTTGAATAATCCTATACCTTTATTAATAATTTCAGTTGTATTCGAAAAAAAGCATTACTAGCTTTCCTTATATGTAACCTTGTATTATAGTTCATGCAGGGTCCGTTTTACAAAAGATCTTGTATGTAAGACCAAAATTTATACTTCTTACACTTCTTTATTTGCATTTATTTACTAAGAAACATATTTGCAGGATAGCAATTTTAAAATTTATCATTACTTTTGCAAATGTTTACAATTAATAAAAACTATTGGTCTTTTCCCCAAGTTCTTTTGTAAAACAGTCTAATACTTATATCAATAATTTCACGATCATGACATTATAATGAATTCTTAAAGGTAACACAGATCTTTAAATAAAAATAAAATTTTTAAGAGTAATATTGCGTTTTTTTAAATTCTGTCAAAATTAACTATAGTTACATGTACCTGTAGTAAATACTTTGTTACATTACTTTGAAAATCAATTTCAAGTCTCGAACTTTTTTGAAGATTTAGATGCTTTATATTCTTAATTACTTGGCAAAGATGTAATTTTTTTGTAAACAGAATATGTAGATATTCCGAAAGTATACGTAGAAGTTGGTATCACCAAATTTCTTGTAAAATTTAAATATACATAATAAACATGTACATATATCTGTATTTTGAAGTAAACTAGTAAAATTGATTTACTATAGCCATCAATGGTAAACTATGACATGAGATGACTTTGATATTTTTGTAAGGGATTGTGATTTCTGAGAAAAGAATATATTTAAATAACTGATAGCATTTTGAAAGATTAGTTCTATTGACAATATTTTAACTTGCAATGTATTTTACATTCTACAATATTTATAATTACAATGTACTTATGAAACAAAAGATGATTTATGTCATTAACAAAATCGTACTTGAAATGCTGTTATATATTGCCTTGACTACGTGATTACTCACCTTGTTCTATTATCCCCATGATCCCACTGTAACACAGTTCTACGAGTCCTGTTTTGTTTTTGTTGGGCACACAGATATACTGATCATTCCCATACTGATCATGACCACAATCAAGCCTGGTGGAGGATTCCAGTACCTCTGTCATATTATGTGGACACGAGTCCACAATGTTTTCCATTTCTTTGGAGGAAATATGAAAATTCATCAAAATAGCATAAATTTTATAAATAAACACAAACTATTATTTACATGTATTTAAATTGATTTTTTTAAAAAAAAATAAATATTGATGTCAGTAAATGAAAGGTAAGTTGTTTTCATTAGTTCAGACATTCAGCGTTCTTAAAATATCAACTTTTTATTATAAACTTTGAATTCTTGAAAATCACATCATAATAAAATACTCACTTGATCAACAAAAAGGTCCCCAGGCCCGTATAGTCTTCGGTAAAAGGAAATGCCTAATGACAGGTACGGAATCTGGTACCATGCGTGAAATTTCCGAAGTCCATGTCTTAAACCCTGTAAACATTCTTTTTATAGATTAAAATCCTTTTCATTTTTTTTCTTTCAGATGCATATCTAATTACAAATAAGAAAACATTGTCAATATATTTGAAACAAAATATTTGAGATTAATAACATATAATATAAAATTCTTGAAACATACTTCAATGATTGTATGATGCACAATTGTACATGAAAATGACAATAGGTTTAATCTTAAACTTCTAAAAGGTTTTGGTTAGGTTTCATAAATATAGGACTTAGACAGTCGGTGTCTACATGTACAAACATTGCTTTTGGATCATGGTCCCTTCGAAAAAAGTCCAAGGAAGTGTTTAAGCCCCTGACTGAAGTTAATTTAAACTTAATTTAAGTCCCTGACTGAAGTTAATTTAAACTTAATAACAAGATATTTTATTAAAGTGTTTAAGACTAAGAGGGAAGTTAATTTAAACTTTTGAAAAGATATTTATTTCATTAGAGTCTTTTGATGATGCTGAGAGAGATCATGAATTAATCATTACCACCCTATCACATTTGTATCCAACATCTATAATTCAATTAGTTTTCAGAGTAACTGATGATTATTCTTAATTATATGTTTAAGACATTAAATGTAACCATTTAGATGATTTTTGTTGAAAATAATCATATCTAGACTTTATGGGCAAACATGTGATAAAAGTTGTGTTATCAAATATTCAGGTCGTACCATTCCTGGAGTAGTTGGATAATTGGTCATAAAGAGATTTAAAAATATAAATATCGTAAAATACTTACTGTTGCATATACTTTGCTTTATATAACGTATATTAAGACAATGCATATCTATAACCATATTCATGTAAATGAAGGTTCCTTGAATGTCATAAATGTTTGAAGTTCTTCGTTAGTGACAATATAAAATGTAGAAGAGCATTCAGTGGAATACATATATTTAATTTAGTTTGAAAAATAAATAATTCTATGATAAGGATTCATAAGAACACATATAACATATAATTGAAAACAAGAAAAGTCAGGCAAATGCTTACATCTACGTGTATCTCAAACCTGAACTTTACACGTTGGTATAGCTGCGCTCTCGTAACATGCCCACTTATCTTCAAATTATATATTTCTATAGTGGGTAATAATAGATCAAATAGCTTTCTTTGTCGATTTACAGAAAATACCTTTTATACAAATTTCTAAGAACCGCTTCACTAACAAATATATAAACGTATGGGTTACCATGCTGATACATGACAGTTTAATGCACAGGTGCTTGTGAACAGCCCACCCTCCGAATGGATAAGCCTTTTCTTAAAAGAATACAACAACAACAACAACATATGATTGGTTTTATGATAGACTGGGCATGACTTATTTAGTGGAATGTTGATTAACTTATTTAAAAATTCCAAATGAAATTCAATATGGATTTGCGGTAGAAAATAGATTTATAACAAAAGACAATTGGACCAAAGATATGCATGTGCATAAGGTTTGGTGGGATGCAGGTTTGATCGGGTACAGAAGCACCTGTGTCTCAGCCGTAAATAAAATGAGTATGATATATTTACATGTGCACTTTCATTAGCTTGCAATACATAGTCATATATAGTGTAGAATTACAGTGGATTGATACATAGATTCCTTTTAAGAACTGTATATGTATATTTTGCTTCTTTCCTTTTTCCAAGCAATTTCCAATCGTTAACCATTAATTTTCATAGGAAGAAATCTAAACGGTTACCACATAATCAAAAACGAAAGTAGATCTATATTGTTATTTAAAAGTATAACACATAAATAGGTAAACAGATCGTAATACCTTTTTACCTATGGCTTTTTACCTTCTGCAATCATGCAATGACCAGTAAACTAAAAAAATCCATTTTCATTGTTCCACAAAGACTAGTTATACCTTCACCTAAAGTTCAATGCTTCATAAGTGACCTTAACTGGTTTAAATATCCGGGTTACCTATTTATAAATTTAACACACCTGCTTTTCTACTACACATATTTGTAAATATAAATAGGAGTAAATCTATTGTGTTGTTTACAGTCTGTGTGGGGCTTAGCCAAAAATGATAATGTATATATAAAAGGAATAAAAACAATTTAGCAAAACCAAAAAAAAAATCATAAAAATAAATAAAAACAGAATGAAAATAAACAGGGTATTTGAAAATATAAGCTCATTATTTATACTTCTGGCTGTTTTTTTTTTTTTTTTTTTTTTTTTTGGTTTTTAGAATAATATCCATTGTTGATAAAAAGGTTATTCTAGTCTCCATTTTAATCAAACCATTATCTTTAAGAATACCTCACTCATTAAATTTTCGGAATGTTTTTTTCCCTACCAAAAACACCATAACAAGTTAGAATTATAATGCACACATTGTATCATAACATAATGGGCAATGATTGAAATAAAAAAAAAATAATGAAAAATGACCTTTTTTGCTAAAAATGTCAATTTCTATTTCTAGAAACCTATATTGAAAGCTATGAATCAAACTTTGCTATAATATGATCAATGGTAATGAAAAATTGCTGAAAAAAATGATCAAGAATAAATTATGACAAAAGACAGTAGCCGACAGAGGGAATGCAAATATAAATCAATAGATCATTTAACCTTGGTGACCTAAGACGATGAGCTGTAGTAAATATCACTGACTGTTTTTAATTAAGGAATGAAGCTAATTTCAACTTATGTTATACGATATAACATAACTTGGGGCAGATTACGCTTTATAAACCGCGAAATAGCTTGATACAAGTGAAATTAAATTATATAAAAATATAGCCTGGCCCTGTCTGTGTGATATACGAAATATTCATATCTCCAAAGGATAGAGACAGGCAATAACAGTGTACTTCAAATATACATGTTGGGATTTATCTCTCCTGTCAGATAAAGATAGGAAATGCATTTTACAAACTTAACAAAGTATAATAATGTAGATAACTGTCTTTTTTATATATCTAATAAATAGTCTCTTATAAATTACTACCAAAAATTGACGTTTTTTGAACGCTGCAGTAAACAATTGTTAACTATATTTTACCTTAGTATTCTAAGCTTAAAAGATTTCAATAAAGTAAATTAAGTTCCAAAGTTTTTATCATAGTAAATCAGAGAACAGAAGTTTTTACTATTACAATAGTAAATCAGAGTTCCAAAGTATTTACCAAAGTAAATGAAATTTCCAAGTTTTCATTATAGTAAAGCAAATTTCCAAAATTTTATCTTTTTATACTATAGTTATCCATAGTTTACTATAACTTACTACCGTATATTTGATCGGAAACACATAGCACCTCTGGAAATGGCGAAAATCGTGGTAAAACATTTATAGGGGCCACAAGGGGCCAGAATGCTAAAACTTTGACTTTTTATATCTCAAAAGTGGGTAATATCTTGATAAGTAATATTGAACAAAAGATGTTCAAAATCATATTATGAACAATTTTTCGTTAAACATCCCCATTAAGGAGTTGAAAGGACTGGCCCCTAAATATTTCTTTTGCAAATAACTTGAAAACAAAACAGAATTTCTGAATTATTTTTGAACAAAAAGTGTTCAAAAACATGAGTGGTTTAAGGTAAAATCCAGAAAAAAGGGGCTGGACACTCAAATTAAGGGCCGAAAGGGGGAAAAAGTCAGTAATTAATAACTCTTTAGCTAGCAATATTTTGATATACATTACTGAAGCAAATATATTTTTCTCAACAATCTACAGCTATATATTATGATTTTAATGTCGTATGTTACATAATAAGGGGTCACAAGGGGCCAAAATGCTAAATCTTTGACGCTTTATATCTCAAAAGTTTTGAATATTTTTACTAGATGATGTCATGAGACAGTAATACCCGCACTAAGGTGTTTGCCTCTAAATGCACACTTCTTCATATTGAGCTTTACCAAGAAAAAAGTCAATAATTTACATAAAACATGTTTTATCAAATTGAGCATAATATGCTCAGGTGACCGTGTGACCCATGGGCCTCCATCTAATAGGTATTTCATATTTTTAATTCATTACCAGCCTGAAATTAAACAACAGAATTAAATTGATGATGTAAATTAGGTTTGATAACGGGGAGAGGTATAAATTTTTGGCACAAAATTGGAACTTTTTAACAACAAATAATATTTTTCAAATCAGTGTAGAGCGTTTTGATGAATTTTTCAAAATTTGCAAAGTTTATTTATATTTGATTAGGCAGTTCTAAACTTCTTGAAAGCTGCCATATACACAATCAATTCAGTCAACCCCCACCCCTCTCCCATCAACACACACATACAAACACACCTTATTTGCCTGTTTTTTGGAAATAGGCCTAGATGGTAAAGTTAAGATAAAACATCTTTCGTAAATGATAATTTTCAATTTGTTCTTGCACTATGCATGTATTTGAACACCTGCATCACATTGGGCTTGCGTCACATACCCAACTTAAGTACTAGTTTTACCATTGGCATTATCAATTTTAGATTTCACTGCAAGTGCAGTAGGCTACTAGTGTGGTATACACATCATTGCATATATGTCAGTAGGAATTATTTCATTTTGTGTTTAATTGGATTATATTTCATGAAGATTACAGGACCTAAATAATGACAATCGGTAAGTACAAGTTTTGGTATAGGTTTGGATAAAATAGTCTGAAATGCAAACGGTTAGGTTCAAGTTTAAAGGATCAAAGATCATCCGACGAATTTGACATTCTGAAGAGTTATCCCCCGTTATCAACGTTACATTCAGTTACAAGATCCAGAATATTTTTCTGGGACAGGAAGGGAGGGGGGTTTCCAGACCAGAATTTCCTGAGAAGCAAAAAAAAAGAAGTTATGTTTGGGTCTGTTTTCTAAGGTGGAGGGACACTTTGGGCGTCCAAAGTCATTTTTATTCCCTCCAGTATATATTATAGTCCTGCAAATTCTGGGGGAAGGGGGGGGGGTTGAGAGGGCGATCTCCCAATCCATTCCCTGTCCCAGTAATGACAAATGATCATTTGACTCCTAAATAGTTGGAATGTTTTTCCATTTGACTATCCATAATTTTGTTTCTTGTGTTATTATGTGATGTAAATAATTAATGGTATAAAGGTTATGAACCCCTGGAGGTCATTCCCACTCTCCTTATGAGCTGGAAATGTTCACAATATGACTGCATTAAATTAAATAAAAGTGCATCAATGATAAGATTACTTGACATTTTATTCATGAATATGTGTCAACCTATCTTCCTAGAATTAGGAATGAAAATCATTCAGAGATGAACCACATTAAACTATTTGTATATTTTTTTTAATGTAATACAAGTAGTAGTTTGCATACATAAACAAACAGTGGTCTGGGAAGGGGTGAGGGGAAGGATCGAGTTAATATTTCTTTATGTCTTAATGGTTGAAAACTCCTAAAATGACTGTTGACCTCAAATCTAATTTGTCCTCATTATTTTTCAATTGCTGGTGTCTCCATATGAGTGAAAAGTTCCTGAGAGGGATGTTTAACAACAAACAAAATGACATAAAAATACAATATTGATTTGCGTTAAGAAATATCGATTGGATTTTTTCCATCATAAATCTTCTTCTCAAGAACAGCAAGGGCATTATTGTCCCCTGTTTTGGGAAAAGGGAGGGGACGTTAAATCTCATTTGTCTGTCAGTTTGTCCATCTTATTGACAGCTAGTATGTGCATCTGTCACAATAAATTTAACCTTGGTCATAACTTTTGAATAATAAGAGATAGTTCTTCATATTTCACATGTACATTACCACAAAACTTTCTAAATATACTATGATTTTTTAACCCAAGTGAGACCTTGACCTTAAAGCTTTACCTACTTTCCAAAAAATAACATTTTAAATTGATCAATTAGAAAGAGAAAGAAAGGGCATTCAAATCATACATGTTTATTACATGTGAAAAGACTTTTCTAAATATATCATGACTTTTGACTCTGTGACCTTGACCTAGAAGTTTAATCTACTTTTCAAAAATATTATATTGTATATATAAATTTTGATTCAAAAGAGATAGGACTTTCATATTTGAAATGTACATTACCTGGAACAAAATGTTTCAGAGCATGCTATGATTTTTCCCCTTTGACCTAATTTTCAAAAATTGATATATGATATGGGTGCATATTTGACACATAATCTGCCATAAATTATGGCATCCCATTCACTTAAACACAGAAAGCAGAGGACCACAATTCTTTGAATTTGCTTGTATAATCTTGATAGATGGAAAAATCCTCATATAATGTAGATTCAAGTTTTTTATGCCACACCATGCTTAGGAATACATGTAGAGTTTCTGTCATGTCCGTCATCCACCCTTCCATCTGTCTTTCAAAGTTCATATGTTGATGCATACTGATGTTAATATCCAACTGCAGCAATATTGTTTGACTTTGACTTTTCCTTTGACCTTCACTTAACTTTTCTTTAAAGAGGATGGGTGGTTGTGGCCATTTTTAGACTATTTTGATTTCCTTTAAACGAAGAGCTCCATATAAAGATAGAATAAAATGATCAAATTTTAAAACTAAAATTTATGAAATTTTTCTTTGCCAAATGATAGTTGAAAGCTTAAGATATCATATCCCCAAATTTAAGTTATAACTGGTGGTTAATAAAAAAAAATAATTTGTTGACCCCTTAGCCTCCTTAAATTTCTGTTTAGCTTCATTTTAAAGAAACCATTCAAGTTGTGTAATGAAACTTCACATGATGATACATACTTATGTAAGCTTTACAATGCTTCACTCTTTTTTACCTTGACTTTTCCTGTGACCCTGACCTCACTTTTCTAAAATTAATGTCTAGATCAGTTTTAAGTAAACAATTCAAAATATATTTCTCAAACTTCATATGCTGATACACACTGCTGAGAGTTATTAAGTACAGCTATTTGTAAGAACCAGGCAGGGGGTGATTCATGACCATTTCAAATTTTTACAAAATTTTAATATGTTGCTTCATGGACCAAGGGAACATCATTGGACAACATAATTTTTTTTGGCCAGCCTTTGTTGCCATGGAAACAATGCACCATGTAAATGCATATGGCAACCAAGCAAAAAATTGAAAAAAATGTGAATTTAGCTATTATTGAACACAGGAACAGAGCTTTTTTGATGATAGTACCATAAATAAATCTTTTTTTCCTGAGAAGTACATAAAAAATGATAAATGATTACTATAAGGATAAAATTATATAGGATTTATTAAAGGTGTCGAATTTCAATTTAACATAGGTCATTTCATAAAATTCACTTTTCATAATATTTCTTCAAATCCAACATATTTTAGAAGCATATTAAGAAAAAGGCCCGCATGTTAAAGAAATCTGATAACATGGGATAGAAAGAGCACATTCTTAATTTTAATAAAATTAAATAAAACCCATGGGTTTTTTAAAAACCTTCTGTTACCATGGCAACGAAATGTCACAAAAATTCATTTTTCAGAATAATTACCGTTTTTAGGAGCATAGTAAGAAAAAATCCCACAAGTTCTTCGTTAGTGACAATATAAAATGTAGAAGAGCATTCAGTGGAATACATATATTTAATTTAGTTTGAAAAATAAATAATTCTATGATAAGGATTCATAAGAACACATATAACATATAATTGAAAACAAGAAAAGTCAGGCAAATGCTTACATCTACGTGTATCTCAAACCTGAACTTTACACGTTGGTATAGCTGCGCTCTCGTAACATGCCCACTTATCTTCAAATTATATATTTCTATAGTGGGTAATAATAGATCAAATAGCTTTCTTTGTCGATTTACAGAAAATACCTTTTATACAAATTTCTAAGAACCGCTTCACTAACAAATATATAAACGTATGGGTTACCATGCTGATACATGACAGTTTAATGCACAGGTGCTTGTGAACAGCCCACCCTCCGAATGGATAAGCCTTTTCTTAAAAGAATACAACAACAACAACAACATATGATTGGTTTTATGATAGACTGGGCATGACTTATTTAGTGGAATGTTGATTAACTTATTTAAAAATTCCAAATGAAATTCAATATGGATTTGCGGTAGAAAATAGATTTATAACAAAAGACAATTGGACCAAAGATATGCATGTGCATAAGGTTGGGTGGGATGCAGGTTTGATCGGGTACAGAAGCACCTGTGTCTCAGCCGTAAATAAAATGAGTATGATATATTTACATGTGCACTTTCATTAGCTTGCAATACATAGTCATATATAGTGTAGAATTACAGTGGATTGATACATAGATTCCTTTTAAGAACTGTATATGTATATTTTGCTTCTTTCCTTTTTCCAAGCAATTTCCAATCGTTAACCATTAATTTTCATAGGAAGAAATCTAAACGGTTACCACATAATCAAAAACGAAAGTAGATCTATATTGTTATTTAAAAGTATAACACATAAATAGGTAAACAGATCGTAATACCTTTTTACCTATGGCTTTTTACCTTCTGCAATCATGCAATGACCAGTAAACTAAAAAAATCCATTTTCATTGTTCCACAAAGACTAGTTATACCTTCACCTAAAGTTCAATGCTTCATAAGTGACCTTAACTGGTTTAAATATCCGGGTTACCTATTTATAAATTTAACACACCTGCTTTTCTACTACACATATTTGTAAATATAAATAGGAGTAAATCTATTGTGTTGTTTACAGTCTGTGTGGGGCTTAGCCAAAAATGATAATGTATATATAAAAGGAATAAAAACAATTTAGCAAAACCAAAAAAAAAATCATAAAAATAAATAAAAACAGAATGAAAATAAACAGGGTATTTGAAAATATAAGCTCATTATTTATACTTCTGGCTGTTTTTTTTTTTTTTTTTTTTTTTTTTTTTTGGTTTTTAGAATAATATCCATTGTTGATAAAAAGGTTATTCTAGTCTCCATTTTAATCAAACCATTATCTTTAAGAATACCTCACTCATTAAATTTTCGGAATGTTTTTTTCCCTACCAAAAACACCATAACAAGTTAGAATTATAATGCACACATTGTATCATAACATAATGGGCAATGATTGAAATAAAAAAAAAATAATGAAAAATGACCTTTTTTGCTAAAAATGTCAATTTCTATTTCTAGAAACCTATATTGAAAGCTATGAATCAAACTTTGCTATAATATGATCAATGGTAATGAAAAATTGCTGAAAAAAATGATCAAGAATAAATTATGACAAAAGACAGTAGCCGACAGAGGGAATGCAAATATAAATCAATAGATCATTTAACCTTGGTGACCTAAGACGATGAGCTGTAGTAAATATCACTGACTGTTTTTAATTAAGGAATGAAGCTAATTTCAACTTATGTTATACGATATAACATAACTTGGGGCAGATTACGCTTTATAAACCGCGAAATAGCTTGATACAAGTGAAATTAAATTATATAAAAATATAGCCTGGCCCTGTCTGTGTGATATACGAAATATTCATATCTCCAAAGGATAGAGACAGGCAATAACAGTGTACTTCAAATATACATGTTGGGATTTATCTCTCCTGTCAGATAAAGATAGGAAATGCATTTTACAAACTTAACAAAGTATAATAATGTAGATAACTGTCTTTTTTATATATCTAATAAATAGTCTCTTATAAATTACTACCAAAAATTGACGTTTTTTGAACGCTGCAGTAAACAATTGTTAACTATATTTTACCTTAGTATTCTAAGCTTAAAAGATTTCAATAAAGTAAATTAAGTTCCAAAGTTTTTATCATAGTAAATCAGAGAACAGAAGTTTTTACTATTACAATAGTAAATCAGAGTTCCAAAGTATTTACCAAAGTAAATGAAATTTCCAAGTTTTCATTATAGTAAAGCAAATTTCCAAAATTTTATCTTTTTATACTATAGTTATCCATAGTTTACTATAACTTACTACCGTATATTTGATCGGAAACACATAGCACCTCTGGAAATGGCGAAAATCGTGGTAAAACATTTATAGGGGCCACAAGGGGCCAGAATGCTAAAACTTTGACTTTTTATATCTCAAAAGTGGGTAATATCTTGATAAGTAATATTGAACAAAAGATGTTCAAAATCATATTATGAACAATTTTTCGTTAAACATCCCCATTAAGGAGTTGAAAGGACTGGCCCCTAAATATTTCTTTTGCAAATAACTTGAAAACAAAACAGAATTTCTGAATTATTTTTGAACAAAAAGTGTTCAAAAACATGAGTGGTTTAAGGTAAAATCCAGAAAAAAGGGGCTGGACACTCAAATTAAGGGCCGAAAGGGGGAAAAAGTCAGTAATTAATAACTCTTTAGCTAGCAATATTTTGATATACATTACTGAAGCAAATATATTTTTCTCAACAATCTACAGCTATATATTATGATTTTAATGTCGTATGTTACATAATAAGGGGTCACAAGGGGCCAAAATGCTAAATCTTTGACGCTTTATATCTCAAAAGTTTTGAATATTTTTACTAGATGATGTCATGAGACAGTAATACCCGCACTAAGGTGTTTGCCTCTAAATGCACACTTCTTCATATTGAGCTTTACCAAGAAAAAAGTCAATAATTTACATAAAACATGTTTTATCAAATTGAGCATAATATGCTCAGGTGACCGTGTGACCCATGGGCCTCCATCTAATAGGTATTTCATATTTTTAATTCATTACCAGCCTGAAATTAAACAACAGAATTAAATTGATGATGTAAATTAGGTTTGATAACGGGGAGAGGTATAAATTTTTGGCACAAAATTGGAACTTTTTAACAACAAATAATATTTTTCAAATCAGTGTAGAGCGTTTTGATGAATTTTTCAAAATTTGCAAAGTTTATTTATATTTGATTAGGCAGAAACTTCTTGAAAGCTGCCATATACACAATCAATTTAGTCAACCCCCACCCCTCTCCCATCAGCACACACATACAAACACACCTTATTTGCCTGTTTTTTGGAAATAGGCCTAGATGGTAAAGTTAAGATAAAACATCTTTCGTAAATGATAATTTTCAATTTGTTCTTGCACTATGCATGTATTTGAACACCTGCATCACATTGGGCTTGCGTCACATACCCAACTTAAGTACTAGTTTTACCATTGGCATTATCAATTTTAGATTTCACTGCAAGTGCAGTAGGCTACTAGTGTGGTATACACATCATTGCATATATGTCAGTAGGAATTATTTCATTTTGTGTTTAATTGGATTATATTTCATGAAGATTACAGGACCTAAATAATGACAATCGGTAAGTACAAGTTTTGGTATAGGTTTGGATAAAATAGTCTGAAATGCAAACGGTTAGGTTCAAGTTTAAAGGATCAAAGATCATCCGACGAATTTGACATTCTGAAGAGTTATCCCCCGTTATCAACGTTACATTCAGTTACAAGATCCAGAATATTTTTCTGGGACAGGAAGGGAGGGGGGTTTCCAGACCAGAATTTCCTGAGAAGCAAAAAAAAAGAAGTTATGTTTGGGTCTGTTTTCTAAGGTGGAGGGACACTTTGGGCGTCCAAAGTCATTTTTATTTCCTCCAGTATATATTATAGTCCTGCAAATTCTGGGGGAAGGGGGGGGGGGGGTTGAGAGGGCGATCTCCCAATCCATTCCCTGTCCCAGTAATGACAAATGATCATTTGACTCCTAAATAGTTGGAATGTTTTTCCATTTGACTATCCAT
>NW_026921978.1:0-19612 GCF_032062105.1 Saccostrea cuccullata | reverse complement strand
ATCAAACAACATTTGTACAATATAAATAAATGAAATATATACGTGCAACCACAATAAATAATTTGAATTATTTTTTTCTTTAATGTAAAATGAATGAATTATATTTAATTATAAGGCATATTTTGAAAAAAGAAGGGCACATACGTTTTGACAGGTTTTATTTCTAATAATAAAAGAAAAGAAAAAGTATAGTCTTGGAAAGATATCACTTATAAAATTTCGATGGATGTCCATAAATCATCCTTTTCAACTGCTCTAAAAAAGCAAGAAAATTCTATAAAAAAAATGCGTGAAATATTTATCAAGAGTTTAGTCAAGTATACAATTTATAAAATTATCCAAAATATGATGAGTAATCCGTTATACTCAGGAGCATTTCTTTTAAGACATTGATATATCAAAAGTACTTTCTACCATGCCAACATGTGCAGGTTTGGCATATTTCCGACAACATAACATACATCCAACAATGTTACAGTCAAACATTAGAATAGAGATTATCAGCGTAGAAATGTTCAAAACTTGTCCTCGGCTTATTATTACTGTAAAGGCGCATAAAAGCACAGCTACGATATTTATTAATAAAATTAATACTTTTATTATTCCGTAAGCCACCATCTACGTAAAGAAATAAAAAACATCAGTTTATAATTATACACGCTTTATCAAGTTTAAAGATAGAGATAGGGAAGCGCACAGCTTTTTCAAAAAGAAAGAATCACTTTATAACAGTTTTAAACAGAACAGAAAAATAAATGAAGTCACTTACGCCATTGTAATAGCTATCTGATGCGACATCTCTGTAACTGACATCCTTACCAGATACCACAAAACAAAATATACCACTGAGCAGGAGCTATGAAGTAAGAATTCTGTAAGTAAACATAAACAATCCTCTTTAAAAGCAACACCAATGCTCTCTCGATCTCTCGATTTCTATGAAACTTCATGAAACGCGTAATTAAAAAACATTAATTTAGCAGGAAATATAATTTATAATGGTATATAATGGTAATTTAATAATATATGTCTATATATCTTTATAAAATTCCATTAAAATCTACGATTTTCAGATCTCTATAACACACGCTAAACCTTGTCACCGCACGTCACAGTACACAATAGGAACTATATGTATTTTCAATATCAAGGAGTGCATGTATATTATTTTAACACAATCTAGTAAACTACCCTGTGAAATAAACGTTAAATACTTGTCCAAATGTGCTTTAAAAACTCATTTGCAATTTTTTCCCTCGCAATTTTCATTTGCTTATTAACCTTTCCAACGCTTAAAACGATTTCGTCTATTTAGCACACCAGTACAGAAGAGCACTAATTTCACATTAAACATGAACGAAATAAACAATTATGAAGAGGGAAAATAAAAGAATGTAACTATTAGCTGCAGAACTGTAGCTCTCCGAAAAAATAATTATTGACAGACCGGAGAGCTACAGTGCCACCCACTGTAAAAACTGTATATTTATTGCGCACAAAAAGTTGCGCTTCGTTCTGGATAAATTCTTCCAAATTCTTACCTCAATCGTAAAAAAAAAATAGATCACAAAAAATTCCTTACTCTTCTGATAAGTACTCTTGTAGTCGACATCTGCACAACGCATGTTGAACCGAAATATCTTGTAAACGAAAATGGCAGTATAATATAGACGAATTTTCCATGACCTTAATTTCAGGGCTTGGAGGGCTATTAGCAACAGTTATAAGGGATGTTTTGCCATGGAATAAGTTAGGAACACACGGTTAGTAATATTTGGAGATAGATGTTTAAAAATATGGAGAAATAAATCGAGAAGCAGCGAACTTTTTTGTGCGCAATAAATATACAGTTTTTTTCAATGAGTGGCACTGTAGCTCTCCGGTCTGTCAATATATTTTTTGGAGAACTACAGTTCTGCAGCTATATAAATATAAGCATTGAATAATTATTTTTTGGATGTCGTTGGCCATTTAACACAATTGGCCTTGCCGAAAATAATAATACCGCGCTAACACATGGTATTCAATGCTTCGACCAGGTGTGGTATACACATGTAGTAATTATATGGTAGGTTATAACGATCTTGTTAGCAAATAGATTTTATCTCTGGGTAGAATTTTGGCTGACATGTTTTATTGTTATTGAAAGGCTTTGGTTTTATACAGAATTCCATTACAGACTGTTCGTTCTGTCTACCTAATCATGCCCGCCGTGAGCCCTCTGTGTAGATCTAGTGGACGATTAATTAGTGAAACTTCATTGAAAAACTTTATCTTTTATTGATACGATACGCAAGAACAGGCTCTACGTACAAACACATCCTAAAAGTTATAAAGGTATTGGCGATTAAGTTGAAACAATAACAAGAACAGTCTTATTTAAGAATAAAAAAAGAATTGATGAACGCAAAACAACGTTAATTTAATAAAAAAAAATACTTCCAAACAATGTCACTGAATCCACCATCAAAGTTGCTATTGACTTTAAACAAGATACTTTTGTATCATCAAATTCTTTACCAGTAGCCTGCAAATGAACTGGGCGACATACCAGGTCCATCTCATGTGCAGATAAAAATGTTCAAAATTCTGCCTTTCTACAACCTTTTTGTAGTCTACCTGTATATCTTTTTTGCCTTTTTCAGGTAAATTATTGTGAATCTTTGAATGAAAAATGAAAACTCAATTTGCATTCATAAACATGTCTTAATTGTTATTTTAACGGTTCTTTTTCTTGATAAAAGTTTGTATTATCTCTCCTTAATCGTCTGGTCGTAAACAATTGAAACAGAACAATAAATTGCTCGTATTCATATATATTCATTTATTCCAGAAAATTCATTTTACATGAGTTTAAAATTCATTCGGGACATTATGCTGCTCAGTAGATATTTTCCTCCATAATATGACCCGGCTCTTGTATTCACCACATCCCCTTTCTTCAAATTCAGTATGGTTAATTTCAAAGAGGTATCCTTGTCGACGTGGTTACCCGAGTCAGCAAATGATACGTCTTTGAAGATCCCACTCTTAACTACAACTATATTTCTATAGCAATGCATGATCTATTGTGTGAAAAAGATGTTGTGTGAATGACGTAAACACCACTCTCTGGAGCGGTAAGCTTTCCCGACTTGACGTCATATCCGTTTCCAATGTTCATCTCAACACGGTCATAAACAAATATTTTGTGCTTTGATGGTGTATTCACCTGGATGTTACTCGAACGCATAAACGCACTTTGTTGACCTGAATTCAAAAAAAAATATAGCACACATTTTATTCCAACTTACTGTTAATTCTACTATTATCAGTTGAACTTCGGTATCTCTAACGCCGATATCTCGAATACCATAGATAAGTTAGAGTGATTTTGATGTGCTAACCCGTTCTTTCGTAAGTATTTGACCCTGGACATCTCGAATCAAAGTTTTATTTTCTCTGGTCAATTCGAGTTACCATGATTTGACTGTAGGTACTCGTACATGTATAAATATTGCTTTGTTTGTTGTTTAACGTCCCTCTCGAGAATTGTTCACTCATATTCATTGCATAAAAAGAAATCGACAAAAGCTGAATCAGTATACAGAAACCATGTAAATAGAATACTAAAGGTATAAATTATGAACTTAAAAAAATTCCTAATAAGACTCCAGTTCTGATTTACCAATTCCTATTAGCTGACTTCCTTTTCTTTGTCCACAAAGACTACAAATTGTGTCTTCCATCTCCTTGCGGTCACATGATTTATTACCATTAGCAACGCCGACGAAAAGAAAGAAATGAAACAATGGTCTTAGCATGTTGTATGGATAGGCTAAAGGCACAGTGCACAGAACCCAAGTTATGTCCACCTTTTATATCAGATTTTAAACTCATAATGTTGTGATAAGATAAAGGATGGGGGATCTAATTTCAAATTAATCTTTACCATGCATCAATTAACGCTCTCTGTTTCAATTTAATTTTCCATCCATGATCACACGTTGTTCTATTTCATTTTCATCATGTAGTTATGTAAGTATAAATTTGAAAGTTTCTTTTGCCATGAATAACAAACAAGAAATTAGGTTGTTGGTCTCTACCTTTGTTAGTAGCATTTAATTCACCTTAAGAAGTAATTTGTTGGCTAAATGTCTGTTTATCAACACCTTTATCCTTCAATAAAATTTAGAACTCTGCTCATTATTCAGTTACCGTTCGTTATCTCAATATTTCATTCAGATAGGATATAATTTTATATGTTTTCTGTATTTTTATTTAGCTGATCATGAAAGCTGTGTACAGAAATTGTACGCAGTTGAAAAAGTGATCTTTTAAATTGAATTAATTAAAGATATAATACTTTACTTTTTCTATTGCTGAACTCGCAATTTTTTTTTACAGAAGTTTGTGTTCCTTCTTGTTTGATTTATATTACCAACAGTTTATGATTCTACATTATTGAAACTTTGCAATGTAATTGTATGATACTCATACTACCTATTTGCACCTTTTAATTTAAACTAATTCAAAAGAGATTGTTTTCTAGTGCTGAACCGTTTTTGGATGTTATTGTCCAATTCCGTACAAACAAATATAATAATCATCTCTCAATTGAAATTCATTTTATTAAACACAAAATCTGGATAAATTCAAGAATATTTTTTCTCAGTTTATTAACAAAATTTGATCAGATCAAGTAGATGGCACCTTTCCGTCGTCCTCTTGATTTTTTTATGAAGAAAAACACTTCAACAGGGAAATTGACAACGAAAAGATATCCATATACAACACTTTCCTTATGAAAATTTAGATAATTTTTTGAAAAAAGTCTAACCTCTGACGTTTCGGAGTTCCGTGTTTACTCTGCTCCTATTTTGTATTTTTATGAACTTTGATATTGAATGCTGTTCGTTATCTCCATATCCTTCTCAGAAGAAATTTGACCATAACTGTTCGTTATCTCTTAATCCTTTTTCATTAAATTATTAGCTTTTTTGTTTACTTACATAGAAAATACGTGTTCGGAAATATATATTGCAGCGTTATCAATTGATCATTATTTTCGGTAGCGGAATACTCAAACATGATAAATTAATACCGTCTAGAAATGGTTAAGATTGTATGCATAATTATGATGTTTTCTCTTATGCTTTAAAAAGTGTATGCATATATGCATATAATAGTCAGCATTTAAAATAGAACATTATAAATGTAGGTACATGTAATGCAACTAACCCTAAATACTCTCTGTGTAGTGTTATTGTTTTTGTAGCAAATTCTGTGTGTAATGGATCAGAACGACGTCTCCACTGTATTATTGTCACAGATGAAAATGTACCATGGACATTTTGACAATTACTTTAGATATTTTCAATTCAAAATTCTACATATCTGTTATTAAATTTAATGAGTTTGTCATAATTGCTTAAATCTGTCACATTGATCTACTTTGACATGTCTAATTATCTTAATTAGCCATGAGTGATATGACCAGATGGACTGAGCTTTGTGTGACTTAATTATTGTTTATTTAAAATCATTATCTTTAACTCTACTTGTAAATCAAATAACTCATGTTATGTATTACTCAGAATTGTCAATTATCAAACTTGTCTATAAATACAAATTTTTGTTAACATTCGGGGAGTTGGAATCGGGACGCGCTTGTCCCTGATACTGTCCGACCCGACGAGAAATAAAGGTCTGCAAATCGTAAAGCGGCTTTAACTTCATTTACTAATAGTCCACCCTAGTGGCTTTACCGACAAGCACACGCATCTGACGCGAGGGTGTGATAAGTGGTGCAGATAACCGGGTACGACCCCCTCTCACAGCCAAGCGAGTTCTACCATTGATCCCCCTAACTTCTACGAGATTTCCCCAAATTCAGAAAAGCAACTATCATTTCGTACACGCCGCTATGAATCGCAGCCTTGGACCACAACGGAGACCTGAGGACCATCACTTTCAGCGTCATCATCCAGTTTGTGGCCGATGTGGACTTGTCCATGGACCCAGTTGCCGTGCTCAAATGGAGAAGTGTTACAGATGTAAACGTCAAGGTCACTATGCTAGAATGTGCAGGACTGTCCTCTCTTCCCCTGTGAGGATGACCTTGATGGCAAATACTAGTGCACCAATCCAAGAGCAACATTCCGGTAGACGAAAGTCCAGAGACAAAATTCGTATGGAAAAATACATTGAAACAAAATCTCACCTCCGCGAATTGCCGTTCTACAATTTGAGAAATACCGCTTTCCAGGACGCCCTAAACATCCATCATGGCCTTAAAACAGAACTTCGTCAAATACACGCAAAAATAAAAGAGATGGAAATAATGTATACCGACGCAGTTAACATCATCATCAACCAAGAAGAAAAGCTTGACCAACTACTGACAAGAAAACTGCCCGAATCATCGAATAACATTACCGCTGAAGATAAAGTAAACATTTCAAAGTTGCAGCACGAGATTAACACACTACGGATTGAAAACGCATCTTACAAACAATTAGTAGATTCAATAAGTGCAAACGTCCAAGAAGAATGGATAGAAAACAGAGCGAAACTTCAAGAAAGGGACAACACCATTCTAACCCTGAAAACCGAAAATATTAAACTCTTGAACAACCAGGAATTGTATTTACAACGAATTCGTGAACTTGAAAATGAGGCCTATAATCGTTCCATCAAAACCCTAAATTACGGACAAAACCGGCAAAATATTCATTTCGGACATCAAATTTATTCAAGTGAACAAACCTCTAGTGTACATGTACCTATTCAAAACACGAGGCCGTGTTTTACTGGGGCAAGGGGATATTGTCACAGATGAAAATGTACCATGGACATTTTGACAATTACTTTAGATATTTTCAATTCAAAATTCTACATATCTGTTATTAAATTTAATGAGTTTGTCATAATTGCTTAAATCTGTCACATTGATCTACTTTGACATGTCTAATTATCTTAATTAGCCATGAGTGATATGACCAGATGGACTGAGCTTTGTGTGACTTAATTATTGTTTATTTAAAATCATTATCTTTAACTCTACTTGTAAATCAAATAACTCATGTCATGTATTACTCAGAATTGTCAATTATCAAACTTGTCTATAAATACAAATTTTTGTTAACATTCGGAGAGTTGGAATCGGGACGCGCTTGTCCCTGATACTGTCCGACCCGACGAGAAATAAAGGTCTGCAAATCGTAAAGCGGCTTTAACTTCATTTACTAAATAGTCCACCCTAGTGGCTTTTACCGACAAGCCCACGCATCTAACGCGAGGGTGTGATATTATGAAAGCTAGGTTTCCATTTTTTGCTCAGAGTTTGTGTTTGCTTCCAAGAAGGTTGAACACAACATTTGAGGCATAATTTATTTAAAAACTTAGACACAAAAGAAGAAGTTGCTTTAAGATCAAGTTCAAAATAACTCTAAATACCCGCAATATCCATCTACACAGCTAGAAGATAATTAAAATCAATGTATGCGTGAAAAATGCCAAGTAATTAAAGCTTATTAGTAGCCTTAGAAATCAAGTAAAATAATTCATCTATGTTTTGAACAAAAAAATTGCTTTTATATTTATGAATAATGTTACATAGTGTACGAAAAATTTCAATAAATGCCTTCATCTCTGATATGTTTCGTATGCTCGGATAAAAATTAACTTGCACAGGGTTACATATATATTGCTGCTTTATCAGGTTGACCATTGTCAGAATAAGTGCCTGTTTGTTGGAGCGTGAATTACTTTTTCTATCAGGGGAATTGATTAAGAAAGGCAATGCTCAAATGTTTTAATTTTTAATTTTTTTTTTTGGGGGGGGGGATAATATATACCTTTAGTAATAGAAATTTAATGAATTAATCTAGTATTTATACGCAGTGGTTTGAAATTTTATCGTTAAGGTGTGTGTATTTTAAAAGAATGTCAGCATTTATGATTGAAAAGGTGTGAAAAATAATTGGGGAAAAAGGTGATGCTAAATATTCCCTTGATATTCTCTATATAGATGGGCTTTTTTGTAAATTCCATGTGAAATTGATCACTCAGTTCTGTCTTTTGAAGAACTACAGTTGCTTTCCATTTCTATATTAAATCTTACACAACATTTAAACTGCATTTCTTGCTTTTATGAAAGGACAGGGATAGCGAACAGAAATGATACTCAAAAGTCCGAATACATAGTACAATGTGCTTTTATTTTCTGCTGTTCCAAGATATTTTCATTCATCTTTAAATGTTACTTTCATTGAATCTTGAAGTGTAAAAATAGATCAAGAAAAACACAAATACAAGCATATACAATACAATACAATGCAATACAACACAATCATATCAGCCAAATATTTATTGATGATCTTAATTCATTGTTAATATTGTTCATGAATTTAATAATTTTGCAAGGAATTGAAATATTTTCTTTGTCATCGCCTGCATGTGGATTGGAACGTCTCAATGCAAATCAGGCATTAATCGAGGCACTTAATGTTATTTTTTTCTAATATGTCCGAATAAATATCTAATTTATCCGAACAAATATCTAATATGCCCGAACAATTATATTTAGGTTGTACAAACGAATTAATAATTTGTCGGAGCAAATAAAAATAGTTTTTTGTGTCCGACTTCAATCGGATCACGTTCGCCCTTTTCCGTAACCAATATTTAGGGTTACGGAAATGGCTGAGTAGTAACGATTGATCCGACTTTATTCAATATGCAAGAGGGTGCTCTACGTACGAACAATTTCTGAAAAGAGGCAAGATATTGACAAACAAGTTGATACACAAGAATATGATCATTCGCGTTTTCAAGTAACCATTTCATATATTCTATGGGCGATAGAATGACTTTGTCAGCAAATACAATCTATCGTTAAGTCGAATTTTGACTGACGTATTTCATACAAAGTGTAAGGCTGTTATTTTCTGTTTACCAATTTTCGCGTTTGTCCCGATCATGACCAGGCGTGCACATACTTCGGAATCGGCTGAGACCGATCGATAGGAGATGCTCACTCTTCCACGGCACCTGATCTCACTTCTGATGTTTTGAGATGTTCATGTTTGCTCCTCTCCCAATTCATTTTGTTCAAATGAACTTCTAAGCTTGATTCCTGTTCGTTATCTCCATAGTTTAGAAATGAATAAACTAGCATGTGAATGTATGTAAGTTCTGGGAATCACTTATTTGTAAAAAAAAAAAAAAAAAAAAACCGTAATTCCTCGACACCCATTTGGCCGCAAAAATAACAAGAGGCCAATGGGCCTTATAGGTCACATGAGCATCATGCAACAACTTTCCAACGATTGAATTTGGTTCATGTTTTAAACTAGACGTCATGGCATTCACAATTTTGAAAGAGGCACCATTGCTAATCATAACTATACACTTAGCATGCTTAGTTTGGTTACTTAATACCAATAGACAGAGTAGGGGAAAAAAAGATGCATTTTAACTAATCAGAACTATTCAGGAATAATCAGTAGAGCCACTACCACACATGGACCCCTGATCCTTGGTCCATACATTTCATAATTTTGGAAAAGGCACTCTTGCTTTTTAAAGATGTTTGATTAATACCAAGAAGCAGATTTCAAACAATTAAATTATTTTCACTATATAAGAAGAGCCCCCCCCCCAACTATGGTACCCCTGTACCAGGGGCCGTGAAATTCACAATTCAGGAAGAATGGCCCTCGCTCATCATAGCTGTATAGGTAGTAGGGCGGGGCTCTATTGATTATATAGATATTTCACCACCCACACGCGCCCTCGAATTGGAGTGCAAGTGTTTTTAGAAGACGACCGTGCAGTGTGCAATTTAACTGTGCAACCAATTTACTTGTCAATTTTGCATGCACTAAATTAAAGTGTATTTACCAACCCACCCACCAAACTGACTGTAGTAAAACTTAAAATGTCTGGAAACGTCATTATGCACTGTGGTTTGCAGAGTATTGTCTGGCATCAGAATGAAGCCATTCAAAGCATGGTAGGGATTTAACTATAAGGTATTATTTATATTATTCAGAAATTCTTTGAAAATCATCTTCTCTTCTCCTGGGTATTAAACAAACAAAGCATACAGTTATAATGAGGAAGAATGTCTCTTCCAAAATTGTGAATTTTATGGCCCCAGGGTCAGGAGTTCTAGTGTAAGGGCGGGGCTCTATTGATTATATAGTGAAAATACATTAATTCTTTGCAAATTTTCTTCTCTGCACCTAGGTATTAAATAAACTTACTAAGTTAATAGTTATGATGAGGAAGAATGCCTTTTTTGATATTTTTGTTCAATTTTGTTTGCTTTTGTTATAAGAATGCCTCTTCCAAAATTGTGAATTTTATGGCCCCAGGGTGAGGGGTTTTAGTGTTAGGGTGGGTCTGTATTGATTATATAGAGAAAATGCAGAAATTCTTTGAAAATCTTCTTCTATGCTCCTGGGTATTAAATAAACTAACTAAGTATATAGTTATGATGAGGAGGAATGCTTCTTCCAAAATCATTAATTTTATGGCCCCAGGGTTACGAGTTCTGGTCTTAGGGCAGGGCTCTATTGATCATATAGTGAACATACATTAAAACTTTGAAGATATTTCTCTATATAATCAATAGAGCCCCTCCCCCCCCCCCAGCACTAGAACCCCTGACCCCGGGGCCATGAATTTCACAATTTTGGTAGAGGACTCAATGGTCATTACATTCATGCTAACAGTTTTACCGCTTGATGTCCAGGAGTAAAGAAGAAGATTTTTAAAGATTGCATTTTTAGTGATTTTGGCCCCATTCCTCAGGTCCCAGGAGGCAGGGACCATGAAATTCACAATTTTCGTTCCCCTTCACCCATAGATGCTTTATGCAAAATTTGGTGGAAATTGGTTGAGTGGTTGCAGAGAAGAAGTTAAAAATGTTTAAAAGTTTACTACCGATTGACGACAAACGACGTACGACGAAGGACGAAAACAGTTAGCAATTGGTCATCTGAGTGACTCAGGTGACCTAAAAATGATAATTCTGAAACATTATTGCACATCTACAAAATACCTACGACATCTCAAAGATGATTTGTATACCGCTTAAGGACAGACGAGACGTTCCTTAATAATAGATAAAATTTTATAAGAGTTTATCATTAAAGTGTTGCTACTTAAACATGTTTACTCACAAAAAATGGAGGTACCTTACCAGGCATTTCTGCAAGATACCAGGGGTAGTTTTTCTTATATAATCCTTTGGGGAAGAAAAATAATTTTCCAGTTTCAAATATTTAAGTGTTTGGATTTTTTAAAAACCTTTAGAAACTGGTTTAGAAATCAGAATGTCATTAAAATTTTGAATATTTTTCATACATTACAAAGATATACAAAACAGATTTTGAGGAACGTCTCGTCTGCTCTTAAAAAGAAAATGGAGTTCCGGGTTCTATAGGTTGTTGAAAAAGTCGTATTTTAACATCATTTGTCTAATAGTGTGAAAATGAATAGTACGTTCTTGAATATCTTCAGGACAGTACTAAGCACCATCAAAAAGATATTTTGACTGCTGCGTAAAATATAAGATGAGTTTTGGGAAACCCCCGGGTGAAACTTTCAAATTCCGAAACGTAATTAGACATAAACTGAACAGAAATAACCTTCTTTGGTGAAACTAAAATCTATTGGTCGTCTACAAAGTTAGTTACTGATTTATTTATTACTGATTAAAATAAAAAAGGAATTTTATGAAGGATGAAGTGTGATAGACGGACGGATGGACTAGAATAATAGTATGTTCGAACTTTCTTCACAAATTGCGAGTATAATGATAAATTTAATACAACAAGGGTGAAGTAATACATTTAGTTTTTGCGTCATACATGTATCATCATCACCGCCCTTTTAAGAGCTACATATCCACTGGTCCAGGTATGCCAATACAGATATCTTCCGCCATACGCAGCAGACTGGGCGTATTCTCCGTTCAGGTTTGAGTTTGTGCAGGCATTGTACCATCAGGCTCCGTGAAATTCTACAGCACAGTTACTGGTACTCTTTTTGTCATTGTCCTGATCTTTAGTGGTAAATTTCATCAAATTGTGATAACCCAAGCCGTTACCTGCGACAGAATATTGGTATTATTAAAATTTGTTGCTTATTGAAATGAATAAGGATTAAGATACAAGTATAAACATTTATAGCTTCATTGCCCTGAAATTCACTAAAACAATCTACATGCAGTGTATTAGTAACAGAGAAATCTGCAATACAGAACTTTGTCAAAACTGAGTAAAGAACAGGCACGTAGCATCGATTTTGAAAGTGGGGGGGGGGGGGGCAGCCACAGAATTTTTTTTTTTACTTACCTGAAAAAGTTGACAAGCAAAAAGAAAAAGGGGGAATTTCCCAAAGTCGAAAATCCTATTTCGTGGGGGGGGGGGGGGGGGGGGGGGGGGGGGGGGGGGGGGGGGGGGGGGGGGGGGGGGGGGGCAAGGGGGTAAAGGCAAACTTTTTTCACTACCAATTCCTTCAAATATCCATTTTTTAAGCTTACAATACCATATTTCCTTCATTATACTTTACTTTACTATAAAGTGGGGGGCCAACCAGCCTTTCAATGAACATTTTCAATAGTAAAAGTATTGTTGGCAAAAAAAGTGGGGGGGGGGGGGGGGGGGGGGGGCAGGCCCCCCCTGGCCCCCCTGTTGCTACGTCCCTGAAGAATTCGAAGGTGAACCTGATACAAAAGTGTTTGATATCACTCGAAAACAATATTATTCTTTACATTTTAAAGACACTTTTACTTTAATCAGGACAATTTAGTTTATCTAATTTTGATGTTTTAACAAGTGACTGATTGCAATACTCTTGTCCATGTGTCATTATCATTATAAAAGAAAACCCATTTTGTTACATGTAAGCACTGGATCCACTGATAACAATTTTTTTTTTCAATTTACAGTTTTTTTTTACAGATGTTTTTCAAGTTTATTGAATATAGAAGATAGCGAACAGCAATGCATTCAAATGTTGAACTGTGTTTAATATTTTAACCAATACGTCGCATTTTTGACAAGACGTCTACGATTTCGACATTAAAACCATATATTAAAACTTTCTATTATTGTTCTATTATTCTATTACTGAAGGGGTTTTTTTTGTAGCTTTATAAATCGTTGACTTGTCTCTCTCAAGTATTGTTATCAATAAATCATTGTATATAAACCAATACCTCTTTTGTTTACTTGATTTTTCAATCATCGATGATGACTTCTATATCATGTAATAATAGTGTGAGGTGAGATGTTTTAAACAGTCCTACCTGCGGTGCCTGAATATCCGGACAGAGTCAATGTATATTTAGTGCTTTCGTTGCCGACAGAGAAAGAGGAGTACAGGGCATGTGCTTCAGCGCCATTAAATTGTTCTAGCTCAACCCGGAGTTCCTGGTCCTTTTTCTTTGTCAACTCATAGATTGCGTCATTTCCTTTAAACAGAAATATGGAAAAATATGTTGTTTATCCACATATTTTATCGAAATAAAAACTCCAAAGGAGATCTTTATAATTCTAATTACCTTAAGATTTTATTAAGTAAAATTTACTGGTTCACAAATCGTATTTGATTCTAATAGTGCATACCGGGTACTGAAATGTAAAACCTTAAAATAACAAGCAGTGATGGATCTAAAGAAAAATGCATGCACAAAATATCAGTGAAGAAGGTATGCTATAGAACGCAGACACTCGGAAATTTTAAAGGTGGGATCAATTGCCTTGGAGAAGTAAGCATCCCGTAGTTAATTAGTAAGAAATGTGCCATATTCGTAGGTTTGTATTTTTTTTTTCGGGGGTGGGGGGGGGGATTCTATCAATGGGCGTTATCGTCATCTCTTTCATTATTGATAATTTTCCAATTTTCTCATTCACCGATTTTCTAAAAGCTAAAATAATTTAATAAAGAAAACAGCAGACCCACCTAACCAGTAGCTTTTAGAGGCATTCCCAAATCCGTGTTTGTACGCATTCCATGTCCTGTAAAACTCTTCTTCATCTTCTCGTTTTTGAATGACCTGTAAAAAGTGTATGGCATTTATTTCATTGAAACTATGTAGAGATACAGTCATGTATGCAAAAAATGATTACCAAAATACTTCCTAGATATTCTTGTAAGTTCCAGACGTTAATATCTGATAAATGCCACTGACTACTATTACATGATTCAGAGATGTTGAGTTCTTTTTTATTTCAAAATTTGGTTAGTTGAAAGTTTCAAAATCTTTTGCGTAGTTTTTCTGTTTTATTTTGTTTTGTTTTTTTTTCTATTGAATCTGACTGAATCTCATCGTGTGGGGGGAAAGCCTGGATGTTTGCTATACAAGCCTATACTTCAGGCCCATTGGTAATTTTTCAGTTTCAGTCCTATTGCAAGATACCTTATTATCCCCATATAGGCCCTTATATCATGTAGTTAGAAAATGTTGCATTTCGTTATCTTTTATTGATAAATTATTAACCTTTGAAATCTGAAACTGCCTTAAAAAGGCATACCTCTAAAAAAAGGTTTAAAATGACAAAAATAAAAAAGAAATACTCACCGTCCACCCTCCCTCATCTGTCGTCATGTCACAGAAGACCTCCCTCCAGGTGTTGTTGATATATATAACATACACCCCATCTTGTCCTTTTCTTCTTGGGTCTTTTCGTAAAATTTCTGAACAATCCATATAACCTATTTGATATTAAAAAAAATCATGATTTGTCGCTCTTATAATACCACTTGCCCTTGATATATTTTCAAACATATCATCGGTTTAAGTGCTGTCTTACAATATAGTAGAATAATCTCTGATCTGTCAGTGATTTACTACATACGGAAAAGTTGTTCCATGTAATATTTTAAAATATTATATTTATGGAACCCATTTATCTCATGGATCTTGGGAAAAAAGTTCCCCAACATACGAGTGTTATCTCGACTGAGCTGAAGGCTCAAGTGTCATCTTTTCTCATCAAGATCTTTGTCATTGTTATTGTTTTTGTCGTAAATTTTTTTACAATTATCTTATTCTCAAGAAATGTTCGGCAAATTTAAACAGAACTGAATAAAAGATTTCCGGCGAAAAGGAAGTCATTTTTTAAAGGAAGGATCAAGCTCTCTTCAAGGAAATATAAGAATAACTTCTCAAAAAAAAAATATTCTTCTAAAGAACCACTGAGTCAGAAAAGTTTAAAATTATTTGAAATTTTCACTGCATAGTGTATTTTTATTTTAACTCAATCACTGCTCCCAGGGATAGAGTGGGACTATAAGAGGCAATCAAAGTTTACACGTGAACACATAAGAAAAATCTTTTCAAGAACAAATTTGGCAAAAACAACGAAAATATAAACATTTAAAAGCTTCATTACTTATTGTGGAGTTTAAATTGCTCTTACAAAACATTATTCCTCCTACTGTATTATTCAATTTGAATGAAACTGCACAAGTAGATTAAGCTAAGATACACAATTCTGTTTATCGTCTTTGATTTTCTAGAACAGTATTATCATGGTTAAAAATAGAGTCAAAACATTGTTGTCTCTAAACTAGATGGGATACATATTTAAGTTTGAGATATTTGATGACGATAATACCTTGAAATGATTAGTGGGTTCTGGGAACATGGTTTACTTTGGTATAGAAAGAACAAAATCTATTTACCCCAAGTATATCAATGTAAACTTTGAAATCTTATTGCTCATCGAAAGGATACTACCAAACATGAGATGATAATGCTACTGTGTAAAATACAATGGTAGCAAGGTTGTTTTTTTTCTTACTACAAAACATGCCTTTTCACCCTATTTGAATGCCATCTTCCAAAAGGCGACTAGGATACGTATAAAATGTTAGAAGAGTTCTCGGAACCAGGTTTCTGTCTACGTTTTGCCCCTGGTGTAAAATTGAAAATTACAAAGTATTATTGCAAATTCACTGGACAAAAGATAAATTGAATTCTGCTTAAAATGTAGAAGCAGTAAGATCAATTGGTTACTGTTAACAAGAGGAGTTTGAGGAAATAGAATCGAAAGTTTGCGAGAAAAACGACGAAAATGGTTACAACAATATATCCAAACTTTCTTTAGATAGTGCGGGTTATGAATTTATAAAAAGAAATAGAACAGAAAAGAGACGGAATTTGATTTAGATTGATTGTATATTGTTTAACGTCAATCTCGAGAAAAAAACCTGTTAAATATTACAGCCATCACCTAGAGAGATATGTGGAGACATATTTTACCTTTTAAAACAGGTACACAGTTTCCCTGGATACAAACAGAGTCCTCGTCACAGGTATGGTTGAAACAATCACCAGCTAAGTGCTGCAAGAAAAATAGCTCAAAAATAAGTTATGAATCATTTAATTATTAAATGTTTATAAATTTATTGTGTACACATTTCAATGTTTCTATCTAAACATGCCACACGACACCTATACTCACCTCTGGAATTTTTTCCCGGTTGACATGAATGATGCCGTCTTCGGTCATTAAACCAGTGCCATTTCTGATGGTGAATCTTGTGTTAAGCTGGCATGTTTTTATTTCCCGAGTCCAATCCAGAGAAAGACACATTTTAAACTTTGTACAAACAATCATGCACATTACCAAGTCAGAATTGTTCAAAATCTTAAAACCAGGCGCTGAATAATCTGTATAGTTGTGCATAATTAGAGTTTTCGGATCGAAGCATTGAGAGTAGCACGTCTGTAGCAAAGCCAGGACTTGTCCAACGAAGAACAACCTGAACATTTTAGGACGTTTTACTAATTCCATTTTAAAATTTTAGCGAACATTTTTACTTCTGTTGATGTTTTCCAGATTTTTTCCCACTCCTCTGTAATGTATACATCTAGGGTTCAGGTCCACAAACTAAAGATTAATAATTTCTCTCTCACTAAATGACGTTACAGAGTGCGATGTTTAAAGATGATAATGCAATTATTTTTAACTTTGAAATCGATAAACTTTAACGATTTCAATTTGAAGTTACTATAAATAATTTAAAGTTTTTTTGGTCTACGCTTTGAGCTCAAAACACCGAATACATAAAATATGTTAAAAAAAAAACACCATAACATTTTAATGTTTCTCTGTAGTCATGATGTTTCCATACAATATTCCTTTCGTGCATAACATTTAAAATGTAATATATTTCAGTACATTGGTTGTTTCATTTGTTTGAATGGTTGAACATTGAATGTTCAGCACAAGTAAATCATGATCAATCTCTATATTGTGTTCTTTAATATGTTTTCATAAATGTCTTTTTGTCGCAAAATATCCAAATATTAAGCGTTTTATTTTCATATATGTAGGACTCCAAATTGCGATGGGACTCCAAGGTCCGATCGATGGTATGCGCCAAATTCCGATGGTTTGACACGCCAAAGTCCGATAGTGCGGAAAACAATTAAAGTTGATGACGTCGTCGTACTACTGCGCAAAAATGCAATGCTGCGACATGCAAAGGCACGATTATTTGAAATAAATATAAATATTAAATGCAAATGTTAATCATCATCTTTTGGATATAGGCGCGAGACTAACCCTAATCAGTCGAAAAATGCATAATACTCAGCAACTTTAACCTAAATATCTTGGGAGGGTGCTGGACTAATCCAAATCAGCCGATGACTAGGCTAGCTCTTAAATCTCTCTGATGGGTTCGAACAAACACATCATCAATACAACAGTGTTCAAGGACTAAACCTTATCAGTCGAGTGGTGTGCGAGGACTAACCCTAACTAATGCCTCTAGTGGGTATAAACAATAAGCAAAATCATTAAAATTTGTATACATGAGAAGAATACTGATTCAATGGATTTTGAATGCAGGAGAACGTCATGACGTCGGGCTAGTGTGACGTCATGAACGTCGATTGTTCCTACGCACCATCGGACGTTTGCGTATCTGACCATTAAGTGCAACGTGTCTCATAGGAAACGAGCCATCGAACTTTGGAATCCTTAAAGACAGCGAGCTGTCGGTCTTTGGCGCAGACCATCGCGGTTTGCTGAGACCATCGCACTTTGGCGTCACCATCGCACTTTGGAGTCTTACATATATATTATAATTTCTGTTGGATAAAAATCCTGACACTTTAAAATTATCAGATGGGAGTTAAAATCTCTCTTTAAGAGACTGAGGGGCATTTTGAAGATCATCTTATTTATTCAGATGTGCTAAAAAATAAGATCAATTAACCGATCAATTGTGCTTATCCAATTTGACGAAGCACTGGTACCAAAATTGTCTTTGCGTCTCTCAATATTGTTCCCATGCTTTGGCCAAAGCTAGGGGGACATTAAATCTCATCCTCAGACTGTCAGTCTGTTCGTCTGTCACAGAAATATAATCTTGGCCATAACTTTTGAATATGAGATAGGACTTTCATATTTCACATGTGCGTTACCTGTGACAAGATATCAAATTATGACCTTGCGTATAGATTCTGCAAACTCCCCTTTGATAAATAACAGAAAATCTTTTCTACACTGTAACTTTACATTTTTAATTCACAAAACATACTATACAACAAAATAAATTGGTTTGGTGCGTGCTCGTCCGTGTCCCTCGAATGTCTGCAGTCTATGGTTTTGTTCCATACGGTGTTTGGGTTACACTACTTGGAATGAAAGAAATTTAAAAGTATAATCCAGAAAATTCAGATAAGAAATGTTCGAGAGCAAAACATACACACAGTATATTGTCAGTCCGTGCAGTTGTGGTGAGCAGACTTTAACAATTGAACACATCCTGTGAATAGTAAACCTTCACAATAACAGAGCTCGTGCCCTGTTTATAAAAAAACTGTACGTTTCATGGATTTGTTCAATTTGCTAAACTCTGTACACAACTCTAAGAGCATAATGACGATACTTGTGAAGGGGTTTTGCCTTCGAACATTTCTACTCTAAATAAAATTCCTTTTCTTGATTAAAGTTTTGATATTTTTCAGTAATATACAACAAGTTTGCCACTTTTCATACGCATTTAGAATAAAATTAAAATTTGTGAAATGAAGGATATGAAGATAACGGATAGTATTCATTATAGAAGTCCAGAAAACAATACAAAATAAGAGCAGGGCAAACATGGACCTCCAAAACATCGGAGATTGGATCAGGTGTCATGGAGGAGTGAACATCCGCTGCTGACCAGTTAAACCTGGCGTGTGCTCCTTGTCATGATCGGGAAATAACTGAAAAATCCGTCGTAAATTCAGTTATGAATAAAGGACTAACAATATGTATGAAAAACGTCAGTCAGCATTTGATAAATTGTATTTGCTATTGCTAATGTTATTGACAAGATAACTATATCGACCAAAGAACTTTCGCTATGATGACTTTAAACGAGACCGCTGAAATTCTTGTTTCAATTTTTCTTTTATTTTATAAATATTGAATATTTTATACAATTCAGTAATGAAATGTTTCTTACAAGATTTAATAATTTACACAAGGTTAATTGTGAATAAATACAAAAATGAATGTATAAAGAAAAAATAAAGATGTCATAAAAAGAATTTTAACTGAAGGAGCCGTCATTGGAAGCCACTAACAAGTTAGATACACACATAATT
>NW_026921977.1:0-19493 GCF_032062105.1 Saccostrea cuccullata | reverse complement strand
GTGGGAGTGTGGAGAGGGTGTGTGTGGGAGAGAGAGTGTGGGAGTTGGAGAATGGGAGTAAGGTGAAAGAGGGGGAGCAGGGAGAGAGTGTGGGAGTTCGAAGAGGGAGAAGAGAGAGGGGGAGTCGAGAAAAAGAGAGAGGAGTGGAGAGAGAGTAGAAATTGGGGAGTGAGAGTAAGAGTCAGGGGAGAGAGAGAGTAGGAGTGGAAAAGAGAGTCGGATAAGGGGGAGAGAGAGAGTCGGATTAGGAAGAGACAGTCGGATAAAGGAAAGAATGTGGGAGTATCGAGAGAGAGTAAGAGTGGAGTGAGAGAGGGAGTTGGGAGAGAGTGTGGGAATGGGGAGCGAGTGTAGGGGTGGGGAGAGAGAAGAACTGGGGAGAGGGGAGTCGAGAGAGAGAGAAAGAGAAAGAGAGAGTTATAGTTGGGAGAGAGAGAAAAAGTAGGGAGAGAGAGAGTAGGAGTGTGGAGAGAGTAAGAATTGGGAGTACTGGTGAGGGAGGGTGAGGGGAATTGGGAAAGAGAGATTGAAAGAGGAGAAAGAGTCGAAGTTGGAGTAGTGATAGTGGGGAGAGAGAGGGAGTGGGGAGAGAGAGCATGGAAGTGTAAAGAGAGTCAGATTAGGAAGAGGGAGAGAGTGTGGGAGTTGGAGTGAGAAAGAGGGAATGGGGAGAGTGTGGGAGTTTGAAGAAAGTTATAGTTTGGAGAGTAAGAGAGAGTGGGAGTGAAGTGAGAGAGAGGGAGTGGGAAGAGGGCGTCGGAGTGGAGAGAGAGAGAGTAGGATTGGAGAGAAGAGAGTTGGAGTAGGGAGGGAGATTGGGAGTGGGGAGAGAGTTATAGTTGGGAGAGAGAGTTGGGAGAAAGAGTGAGAGTGGGGAGAGAGTGGAAGTTGGGAGAGAGAGAATGGAGAGGGAGGGAGAGGGGAGATGGGGAGAGAGAGTAAGAGTGTGGAGAGAGAGAGTTGGAGAGAGAGAGCTGGAGTTCGGATAGAGTGAAAGTGGGGAGGGAGAGGGAGTGGGGAGAGAGTCGGATTAGGGAGAGTGGAAGTTTGGAGAGAGAGAGTGTGTGGGAATGGGAGAGATAGTGTGGGAGTGGGAGAGAAAGAGTGGGAGTAAAGTGAGAGAAAGGGAGTGTGGAGATCGGGAAGTTCGGAGAGAAGGGAAACAGGGAGTCGAGAGAAAGAGAGGGGAGAGTAGGAATTGGGGAAGGAGAGTAAGAGTCAGGGGAGAGAGTGTAAGAGTGGAAGGAGAGAGTCGGATTAGGGAGAGAGAGAGTCGGATAAGAGAGAGAGTCAGATAAGGGAGAGAGAATGGGAGTATTGAGAGTGACCTGGGAGAGAGTATTGGAGTGGGGAGAGAGAGGGGGAGTTGAGAGAGAGAGGAGAGGGGGAGAGAGTAGGATGGGGGAGAGGGTGAGTGGAGAGACAGTCGGATTAGGGAGAGAGAGCGGGAGTGGAGTGAGTGGGAGGATATGGGGAGAGAGAGTGGGAGTGGGAAAAGAGAGGGAGTCGAAAGAAAGAGAGAGAGAGAGAGAGACGGGGGAGTGAAGAGAAAAAGAGAAAGAGTGGACAGAGAAGGGAGAGAGTGAATGTTGGGAGAAAGTGGGAATGGGAAAGAGAGAGTGATTGGGGAGAGGGGGTTGGAGTTGGGAGAGAGGGAGTAGGGCGATAGTGGGGAAAGAGAGTGTGAGTGGGGAGAGAGAGAGTGTGTAAGTGGGGAGAGAGAGAGAGAGAGAGAGAGAGAGAGAGAGAGAGAGAGAGAGAGAGAGAGAGAGAGAGAGAGAGAGAGAGAGAGAGAGAGAGAGAGAGAGTGGGCAGAGAGAGTGGGAGTGGGAGAGAGAGCTGGAGTAGGGAGAGAGATTGGGGAGAGAGGGAGCGAGAGAGAATGAGACAGAGAGAGTCGAATTTGGGAGAGAGAGTGTGGGAATTGGGAAAGAGTGTGGGAGTTGGGAGAGAGGGAGGAGAGAGAAAGTGTATTGAACCGGAGACTTACATAAATATAAGTACAGTGACACCCATTAAAAAAAACTGTGTATCTATTGCGCACAAAATTGCGGTTCTGGATTATTTCTTCCCAATTCTTACCTCAATTGCATAAAAGCTAGATTTCAAAAAAGTCCTAACTCCATCACTTTTTATGCGTCCGGATCGATAGATCCAGGGCATATATTGTTTTCGTCCTGTCTGTTTATCTGTTTGTTTGTCTGTTTATCTGCTTGTCTGTTTATCTGCTTGTCTGTCTGTCTGTTGTCAACTTTAACCTTCACCATAACTTACGAACCATAAGAGATAGAGACTTCATATTAGGTATACATACTGCACTAATAAAGTTCTCTCAAATGAGGTCAAGGTCAATGACCTTGTGAGTTGTGACCTTGACTGCAACCAATATGCTAAAAATAGCTTTTTTGAATTTTTACCATAACTTTTGAACCATAGGAGATAGGGATTTCATATTTGGTATGTATACTCCACTATTAAGTTCTTTCAAATGACATAAAGGTCATTGACCTTCTGACCTTGACTGTGACCTATATGCTAAAAATAGTTTTTTCGACTTTTTGCCGTAACTATTGAACCATAGGAGATAGGGACTTCATATTTGGTATGCATACTCCACTAATAAAGTTCTTTCAAATGACACCAAAGTCAAGGGCCTTGTGACCTTGACTGTGACCTATATGCTAAAAATAGCTTTTTCGAACTTTGTTGCTGCCGGGCGCATAGTGTTTCACAAACACATCTTGTTTTTGTGCGCAATAGATACCGGTATACAGTTTTTTTTTTCAATGCTACAGTTTTGCAGCTAACTGTAGGCGAGAACTGTCAGGGCTGCTGAGGAGAAAAACTGGTAAAGACGCAAATTTATTTTAGGTTTCATTATTCTCCCTTGAGATTAAAAATATTTTGGGACTATTGATTAACTTTATAATGCAAATGATTTATTTGTATAACTTATTGTCTTTTATCCAATCAAATAAATGGCAATATAAAAAAGATTCTCACTTCTGCCACCAATGTTGCCGTTCAGGGGTTTTCTCCCTTATGTAATGTCTGGATCTCCTAAGTCTGTATATTGGACAGCGTAACTTTGAGTAGAGATTACAGTCATATTTTTTTATGCGCCTGATTCGGGGCGTATATTTTTTTGTCCAATCTGTTTGTCTTTCTGTCTGTTGTAAACTTTATCCTTCGCTATAACTTTTGAAACATGAGAGATAGTGACTTCATATTTGGTATGCTTGCTCAACTAATTAACTTCTTTCAAATGACACCCAGGTAAATGACCTTTTAACCATGACTGTGACATATTCTAAAAATAGCTTTTTAGGACTTTCGCCATAACTTTTTAACCATTGGAGATAGAAACTTCATATTTAGTATGCATACTCAACTAATTGATAGTAATTTAAACTTTCAATTTATACTAAAATGATTTTCTTTTATTCAGTAACTTTGGACGCTTAAAAACTACAGGGTTATGCGGTTTTTAAAGACGTCTGTTGCATTACAATGTATCTATCTGCGCTAGTTTTAAATTTTTAAGCACTGTCTTCTAGTTATTGGGGGAAAAAGAAAAATCAAAGATCTCTGGATTACGGAAGCGTGTTAGTGGCACTTGGACATTTATTTTTTTTAATTTTCACTTTAATCTGTAAAATTTACACTTTAATCTGTAAATTTTACACTTACAAAGGAAATCTTCTCATTGAAAAACTGTTTATTTTTACATTTTATGCTGATTATATTTGGGTTGGGGGGGGGGGGGGGGGCAGGGGAAGTTTGGTTTGATTTCATGAAAGTACTTTATCTAATGTAGGGAACCATTGGCTGAATGCACTCGTGCCTCGTCTTCAAAATTCCTGTCTGGACACCCCTTACAAACTGACAGAAAAATTCCTAGAGTTTATACCGAATCTACAGGAACTGGAGTCAGTTCCATCGCCTCGAATAATGACGTCACATCTTCCGGTTAAATATACACCGAAGGAAAACAGTGGGAAAATTATCCATTCCATTCGGAACCATAAAGACGTTGTAGTGTCTTTTTTCTATCACGCCAGAGCCGACTCGATAGTCAAGGACTTCATGAATCCTAACTGGTCCATTTTCTTAGAAAATTTCGTACGTGGGGGTAAGTTGAATGACTTGTTCTTTCTTAACAATTTCAAATCATTGCCATATTTGACCATCAATCCTTATTATTATTATTTTTTATCTTGAATACAAAGCTATACGTATATGAAGAATTGTAAAATATACTTGTATGATTGATTGGGAATGCATGCATATATTTTCATCCTTTGTCGAAATTGGAAAGTTAACCAAAAATTTATGCTATGTTTATAATCTTAATATTCTTTTTCAATATGCTAACAATAACTAGAAACTTTGAATAGATTAATAAACTTAACCCAGAAATTATTGATATCAAATGCATTCTTTCTTTAAATATTCATAAGAATTTATTTTACACAGATTGTTTCTATGGAAGTTGGTTTGAACAAGAGAAAGAGTGGGGAAAAGCAGCACAGCAAAATTCTGAACAAATATTGGTCATTTATTACGAAGATCTTAAGAAAGTGTGTTCAACAACTTACTTATTGCATACTTAAGGCATACTTTTTATACTGCTCTTTATTCTTCAAAAGATATTGAAGTTATGCTACTTTAATGTTTATTTTAGAACGGTATGGAGACAATGCAGAGGATATCCTGTTTTCTCAGAACCTCCTCTGATCCTACATTTCTTCAAGCTGTTTATGATGAATGTGCCTTTGATAAAGTAAATGAGAGAAAAGGAAACTGAATATAATTTTATCTACAGAAAAGGTTAAAAATTAAGGCTAAAGTGCTCTTAATCTTAAAATAAAAGGCCTTTTGCAATCATGAATTCATTTCATTAATGTGTATTCCATCGGAAGAAAAAGATACACTTTTTAATATTACACATTCAAAATTTTCGTATTCACTTTTGTAGGAGAGGTGGGTGATTGGAAATCAATATTCAGAGAGGAACAGAATGAGAAGTTTGATCAAGTCTTCAATGAACAAATGAAGGATTCAAAATTAAAAATACAATGGAATTAAACGGTTTTTTAAAATTGTTCAAAGGACTTTGAATACTTATTTTTAGAATTTGCTTCGTATTTTAAATCTCTAAAGGATACTAATTAATTACCGAATTATGATTACGAAAAAAATATGTCATGAATGGGGTTCGTCTCTCAGATGATTTGATACTCTAAAGCATACTCGATGTATGAACAGTTTCTTAAAAGAGGCAAGTTATTGACAAACAAGTTGATAAGAGAGCAGTCTCATTTGTAGTCATCATGTATACTCACTATATGAAAACATCACTAAAGTCAGGAACTTACATATTCTTGTGCAATAAAAGGTTGGTTTTTTTTTTACATATCTCTGGTAAATTCACTTGTGAATTTAACAGTGTAAATTTCTAAACGTTTAATCAATTATCTAAAATAAAAAAAAAACACTCTTAAATTCCATTTTAATTTAATGGCTAGAGTAGGTTTCAGATAAAATCAGAGAGAGAGAGAGAGATACATGTACCTAATGCATCTATTCGTTGAAGAATAACTGCATTTTTGCATTTCAGTGCAAGGTGCACTTAAAATAACCACATACAAAGAAGAGCACAATAGATAAATAATTAAGTTTCGTGACCTAAATTCCAAAAATAGAGTTCCTATTGAGCCAAGGTTGAGTATGGCACGCCAAATTCTCAAAAATGAGATAATCATAGTTTCACAATCGATAAACTAGGTTTATCGGTTGTAAACTATAGTTTACAAACCGTAAACTATAGTTAACAACGTTAATCTATATTTCACATCAGTAAACCATAGTTAACGCGATAATCTATGTTTCACAACCGTAAACCATACTTAACACCCAAAACAATCATTTGCGATTGCAAAACATAGATTATCTGATAAATACAGTTTCATGATTTGTAAACTATAGTTTACAAACCGTTAACTATAGTTAACGATCTGATAAATATAGTTTCACAATTTGTGAAACTATGATTAACAACTCTTAACTATAGTTTGCGATTGTAAACTATAGTTTACAAACGTGAATCTATGTTTATCAACAAAATCTATTGTTAACGCTTATTACAGACAGATAAACTTAGATTATCATTCGTAAACTATAGTTAACAACCATTAAATATAGTTTTACAGATAAAAACTATACTTAACGAATTGTTAACTATAGTTTACGGTATGTAAACTATAGTTTACAGTCGATAAACCTAGTTTATCAATTGTGAAACTAGGTTTAGCTCATTTTTGTGAATTTGGCGTGCCATAGTTGAGTCAATTTAACTTTCGGTTTAGCACGCTAACTGTGATAAAATAATACAACAATATACCATATGGTCCTACTATAGTATGGCGACTAAGGAAAAGCTGCGTGTAGATGGTCTGATAGTGCCAGGTTTTAAGCCACTTTCAACCTTACGAGATGCCAGAAGACGTTTAGCAGATATTGTTAATTTACCTACTAGAAAAGATGATGTTTTCATAATTTCGTATCCCAAGTCAGGTATGCTTTAAACCGCTTGTTTTGTAGATCTCTCATACTTAAGTCAATTAGATGAATACGCTTTGTGTAATAATATTTCTCCAAATGAACACATACGTGTATATTTATATAAAGAATTATAAAAAGCATGATAACTATAAAGGGAAAAGTGAGGAACACATGTTGCCCGGAGGAGTAGGCAACTCCTGTAAATAGGTCACATCTTCCAAGTGCTCCATGATAAGCGGAAAATTGTAAACAATGCAGTATGAAAAATGTCAGTTAAAGAGACATGGACATAGATTCAGCTGAAAAATTTCAAGTTATTTTTCCATTTTTTTTTATGTTTACAAATACCCAACTAAGGTATTTTTAATGATTATCAAAATTTGAATTTCAGTTGTCGAGATACAAAACAGATTTAGAGCTCCAAACCTTTGTAATGTAAACAAGGTCCGTGCCATGTTTTTATTTACATAGATTAATTATACTAATATATGTTCGTTCAAAACCGATTTTTTTCTATAAAGAAGTTATTTCTAAATACCATTAGACAGTTTCTAGTGATTTACTGAACCCTGTAATGTTATTAACATGAAATTTTCTATATGTAAACAAAAACAAGACACTAGCCTTGTTTACATTATGAAGAATTTTATCTCCTTTGTAAATCAAAAAAACGATGTTCATTTTTTTCCAGATAATTTGAATTGCCTTAATGAAGACTTGTAAACATAAAAATTGGTTTAAAAAATCAGATGAAACTGTGTCCATGTTCCTTTAACAATAGATTGTATTTGTTTACAAGGCCATTGAATCATCATTATAAATCTGAGCCTAAAAATTGCATATAGTTTATATTAAATTTTATTTTTGTGATGTGTACGAGTAAAGAAAAAATGACATACAAAAGACCAAATTATAAACCACAATAGATCGGGAATTTAGTAAATAAACTAGTTTGACTTCGTTTTAATTTTGGACAGCTTATGATCTGATGAATATGCTAAATGAATTTGACCTCATTGATAGAATTAAAATAATGAAGTTTTAAATATGATTAAATATGATAGAAAGAAATGTTTTCTTAGAATCAACGAGAAAATTAGAAATAATGTTAATCAATCCGTGAAATCACTAATTTTCGTGTGTGTGTGTGTGTGGGGGGGGTAATTTTCGTTGTTTTCGAGGTATGGAGAGACACACGAATTTATGACCACCACGAAATGTAAATTTTCATATGCACAACTACTAAAAAGTTGTTCCTCCACGAAATCAAATCCCCATGAATCAAAATTTTTTCCTCAAACCACGAAAATTTGACCCCACGAAAATATGTGATTTTACAGTAAATAAAAAAGTATATACTGGAATACATCACTTCCAATAAATATCGCTAAACAAAGTGATTATTTTTGCCTTTTCGAACTAATTGTATAATAAAGCATGTAGTTTTAGAACAATATTTAAATGTTCATACTTCTTCGCTTTGATTTAAATGAATTTTCAAAAGAGTTCATGGCGAATCTTGCACTTCTAATTTCATGATTTTACAACAAAAAACCTCTACATAACTTCACTTATCAATCTGGTTCACGATCAATTTATTTATTCTTATAACAGGAAACCACTGGCTAAATGCAATTGTGCCTCGTCTCCTTGACAACTCCCCTAGCAACACAAACCACCGCATGTCCAATCAATTCCTGGAAATGGTCTCAGATCTACAGGAGGTGCAAAATGCACCCTCTCCTCGAATCATGACATCACACCTTCCGTGTCGATACCTTCCAAAAGTAAATCAGGGTAAAATTTTCCACTCTATTCGAAATCCTAAAGACACTGCAGTGTCAGCTTTTCATCATTACACCACTGATCCTGTTGTCAAAGACTATGTACACCCTGATTGGCCCAGTTTTTTGGAAGATTTCTTACGTGGAGGTAAGTTTATTTCTTCTGGTTCGGTCCTTGGTTCTTGAATTTATACTTATATTTCTTCTCGTTTCGTCTTTGCGTCTAAATTTACATTTTCATATTTTTATTTATTTTTTCACGTCAAAACAGAATGTTACTATGGGAGTTGGTTTGAACGAGAGAAAGAATGGGAAGGAGCAGCACAACAAAATCCAGAACAGATTTTAATTGTCTATTTTGAAGATCTGAAGAAAGTAAGTTCAGCTAGAGGTACTGTGAGCAATGAGCTGACTAAATGATACCCCCTGCCTACCATATTGTTATAATGGCAAAGTCCATGTTTTGCTCTGGGAGACATGAAATAAGTATCAGATCAAAAAGTAATAAAGGAGGTGCACAACGGCATTATGTTATGAAGAAGCTATGAAAGCATAATTAAATTTTATTCAGTGGTATACGAGGAGTTGCGGATAAGAAAATGCTACCCTTCAATGTTATAGAAACAAGCAAATTCATTGACAAAGAAATGTGGTCTCCCACTTTCGGTGTCTTTGTGGATGAGATGTTATTTTTTATGGCATACTGTAAAATCACATTTTCGTGGGGTCAAATTTTCGTAGTTTGAGGAAAAAATCTTGTTCCATGGGGATTTGATTTCGTGGATAATGACTTGTTTAGTAGTTATGTATATAACATTTTACATTTCATGGTGGACATGAATTCGGGGGTCTCTTCATACCTCGAAAACAACGAAAATTAAACCCACATGAAAATTTGTGATTTCACAGTATTGTATATGAACGCCGTTTCATGTGTCAATCAGAAGTTATCATCGAAGTTGATTATTGGAAAATAACGTCAATTGTGAAGCTCAAGGGGTGAGAAATAATAACATGCTCAGAAAACTTCTTGTCAGAGGATATACACATGTCAAATATGAAATCCCTTTCTCTTCTCAATCAAAACTTAAAAGGAAAAATTAACATTTTTGAAAAGTAGGTCAAACTTCAAGGACAAGCTCACAAGATAAAAAGTCAAAGTGTATTTAAAAAGGTCTTGTCACTAGTAATACAATTGTTTAATATGAAAGTCCTATGTCTTCTCATTTCAAAGATATTAGCAAGGTTAACGTTTTTGAAAAGTAGGTCAAACTTCAAGGTCAAGGTAACAAGGTCAAAAATCATAATGTATTAAGAAAGGTTTTGTTACAGATAATACACATGTTTAATATGAAAGCACTATCTTTTCTCATTCAAAAGTTGTGACCAATTTTAAGTCTTTAATCTTTTAAAAGTAGGTCAGAGTTCAAGGTCAAGGGGTAAAAAATCATAGTGTATTTAGAAAGGTCTTGTCACAGGAAATACACATTTGTAATATGAAAGCCCTATCTCGTCTCATTCAAAAGATATGACCAAGGTTAAAGTTTTTGTGACGGATGGACAGACAGACGGACAGACGAATGAGATTTAATGTCCCTCGCTTTCGCGAAAGCGGGGATGGGGGAAAAATATGAGATTTAATGTCCCCTCGCTTTTGCGAAAGCGGGGGTGGGGGAAAAATGGCCCTGCCCATGTTTTGCTCTGAGAAACACAAAATATGAGTCAGATCAAATAATAAAATAAGGGGTGCACAATGGCACTATATAACAAAGATTCTATGAAAGTCTCATTAAATTTCATTCAGTGGTAAAAGAGGAGTTGCGGATAAGAGATGGGTACCCCAAAACGTAACAGAGGGATGGCCATCCTGATCACTATATACCTTCCCACTTTTCAAGCGGGGGGAAGGGTATAAGAATAACTGACTATTAAAATTCTGAAGCATACCTTTAGATGTACTTAATTTTCAACATGCATTTTCTTTAAAAGATGCTGACATATTATAACTTTTTTTTTATTTTAGAACGGTATGGAGACGATGCAACGTATATCCAATTTTCTCGGAACCTCCTCCGATCCTACATTTCTTCAAGCTGTTTATGATGATTGTTCTTTTGAAAAAGTAAAGGAAAGAGAAAAGGGGAAACCATGGGAGTTCATCTACAGAAAAGGTAGAGTATACCGCACTCTAAACCATTAATAGAGGTTTAATGGTTACGTCCTTTACAGGACTTGTAGAAAATCATATAATATATGGTGTATTTGATTTTCTAACTTTTGGATTAAAATATAGGATAAACAACTGAGCAGGTTTTAATAATATTAACAGGCAGATAAAATATTAAAGACATTCTTTTTTTCCTGCCTACTAGATTTACCGAGCAAAATTAAGCAAAATATTAGATATACTCATATTTTCATTATTTTGACGTTCCAAATTTAAGATTTATGAAATGTTGTAATTGAAATAGGTCAGCTTACAACAGTTACAAGAAAAATTAAAAGTTGTCATCGACAAGCTATCGAATAGGTGGAATCTAGAGAACAGTGCCTCCTTTAGTTTAAATGATAATAAGATTTTACTTGTAGAAGCTTTTCAAAATCATTTCCATTGAATCGTTAAGGAAAGGTCTAAATGTCATATTAGAAAATGAATATGCCACGTAAATGTTTCATTAGTTATCTCTTAAGGTAAAGATCTAGTAAATGAGAGGTGGCAGTAAAACAGAAAAAAAAACATACCTAATTTTCATTCATTAAATTTCGAGTTAAGATGAGAACAGATTGGGATACATCCGAAAGTTTTCCTGAAATGTGTTAGATATACATGTATTGTGGGTTTTTTTTTCTGCAGGTGAAGTGGGTGATTGGAAATCTTTCTTTACGGACGAACAAAGTGAGAATTTTGATGGTGTCTTCGAAGAGAAAATGAAGGGTTCTACATTGAAGATACAATGGAGCTAAATGTTTATTTGTAATTTTCAGATTATTGAACGATGTATTATTAAATATGTTTTGTTTAACTTATACATGTATAACTCAAAGCAATATCATGACCAAAGTGTTTTATTAGAGAACTTGATAAAGATTTAGCCATGCATTTCAGATAACGTAAATAAGCTCTTAATTCATATATAAATAGATTTAAAAAACTATTCTTTCTCCAATGTCATAGACATTGCTATTGAGGCTTTTTTAGTCCAGTGCATTGGCTGTAATCAACTGCATGTTATAAAGTTCGTGTATTTGATACCATGTACTCTATGCACAGAAGCTGCAAATTTTTTCCCTACATTTTCCCAGTATAGAAAACTTGTTCTTATTGTTCATGTTTTGATAGTACTGTAATGGCCTGGGGTAGACTTTAACTAATTAGTCTATTTTTTTTATGTTTTATGTGTCAACATTTATTGGGAACATTATCTGAGTGGATTTTATTATGCATTAATTCACTGCTACATTTCAGTCCTTTGAATATTATACAACGTGGTATCGTTTATTTATAGCACATTGACATACTTGTTGTTTGCATTGATTTATACAGGAAACCCTGTATTTCATGAATGCATGTACATACCCTTAAAATCTTTTGATGTTACTGTGTTTTACTCGATTACACTTGAGTCAAATAAGAGCCTGACATTGCCATAATTGTACACGATTGTTGGAGTCATGGAAGTTGTTTACATCCCGCCGACATCTTATCTGTATTAGCCATAGGTTCGTATTTTACCAAACTTGTTATTCATGCTATATCACAGGCATAATTACTTGCTATTTATTATGTTAATTATTATTGTGTGGTCTACTATTCATTTTAGTCATTATTATTCCCGATTACATGTGTCTACAACTTGCACTATATTTTTATCCATCTGCGATATCGTCTGCATACTCAGCAAGTTTACTTATGTTAAATTTACAAGTTTCAGAGAGAAATTGTTTAGTTACTTATTATAGACACATCCTTTGTGATCCATATTTATTGGTCATTTTGTCTTTTCACTTTTTAATTCCGTTTTGTAGTTATTATCTTCATTGTACGGCAGCCTTGTTTGGCACGGCTTGGCAGATCTCTGTTTGTACGATACAGTACAGTGCCGGGATTGGTGGAATGACGCCGTACAGCAACTTCAAGGACAAGCTCACAAGATAAAAGGTCAAAGTGTATTTAGAAAGGTCTTGTCACTAGTAATACAATTGTTTAATATCAAAGCCCTATGTCTTCTCATTTCAAAGATATTAGCAAGGTTAACGTTTTTGAAAAGTAGGTCAAACTTCAAGGTCAAGGTAACAAGGTCAAAAATCATAATGTATTAAGAAAGGTTTTGTTATAGATAATACACATGTATAATATGAAAGCACTTTCTCTTTTCATTTGAAAGTTATGACCAATTTTAAGTCTTTAATTTTTTAAAAGTAGGTCAGAGTTCAAGGTCAAGGTCAAATGGTTAAAAAACTCTTAGTGTATTTAGAAAGGTCTTGTCACAGGTAATACACATTTGTAATATGAAAGCCCTATCTCGTCTCATTCAAAAGATATGACCAAGGTTAAAGTTTTTGTGACGGATGGACAGACAGACGAATGAGATTTAACATCCCCTCGCTTTTGCGAAAGCGGGGGTGGGGGTAAAAGATGAGATTTAATGTCCCCTCGCTTTTGCGAAAGCGGGGGTGGGGGAAAATTGCCCTGCCCACGTTTTGCTCAGAGAAACACAAAGTATGAGTCAGATCAAAAAGTAAAATAAGAGGTGCACAATCGCACTATATAACAAAGATTCTGTGAAAGTCTCATTAAATTTCATTCAGTGGTAAAAGAGGAGTTGTGGATAAAAGATGGGTATCCCAAAACGTAACAGAGGGATGGCCATCCTGATCACTATATACCTTCCCACTTTTTCAAGCGGGGGGGGGGGGGGGAAGGGTATAAGAATAACTGACTATTAAAATTCTGAAGCATACCTCTAAATGTACTTAATTTTCAACATGCATTTTCTTTAAAAGATGCTGAAAAATTGTAATTTTTTTTTTAATTTTAGAACGGTATGGAGACGATGCAACGTATATCCAATTTTTTTCGGAACCTCCTCCGATCCTACATTTCTTCAAGCTGTTTATGATGATTGTTCTTTTGAAAAAGTAAAGGAAAGAGAAAAGGGGAAACCATGGGAGTTCATCTACAGAAAAGGTAGAATATACCGCACTCTAAACCATTAATAGAGGTTTAATGCTTACGTCCTTTACAGGACTTGTAAGAAAATCATATAATATATGGTGTATTTGATTTTCTAACTTTTGGATTAAAATATAGGATAAATAATTGAGCAGGTTTTAATAATATTAACAGGCAGATAAAATATTATAGACATTCTTTTTTTTTTCCTGCCTACTAGATTTACCGGGCAAAAGCAAAATATTAGATATACTCATATTTTCATCATTTTGACGTTTTCCAAATTTAAGATTTATGAAATGTTGCAGTTGAAATAGGTCAGCTTACAACAGTTACAAGGACAAAATATTAAATACTAGTATACTCGTAGATTGATTTTCTAAAGTTGCAAATTTAAGATTTATATAATGTTGCAATTGAAATATGTCAGCTAACAACAGTTACGAGAAAAATTAAAAGTTGTCATCGACAAGCTGTCGAATAGGTGGAATCTAGAGAACAGTGCCTCCTGTAGTTTAAATGATTATATGACTGTACTAGTAGAAGCTTGTCAAGATCCTTATCATTGAATCTTTAAGGAGAGGTCTAAATGTCATATTAGAAAATGAATATGCCACATAAATGTTTAATTAGTTATCTCTTAAGGTAAAGATCTTGTAAATGAGAGGTGGCAATAAATCAGAAAAAAAACATACCTAATTTTCATTCATTAAATTTCGAGTTAAGAAGAGAACAGAATGGGACACATCCGAAAGTTTTCCTGAAATGTGTTAGGTATATATGTATTGTGTTTTTTCTGCAGGTGAAGTGGGTGATTGGAAATCTTTCTTTACGGACGAACAAAGTGAGAATTTTGATGGTGTCTTCGAAGAGAAAATGAAGGGTTCTACATTGAAGATTCAATGCAGTTAAATGTTTATTTGTAATTTTCAGATTATTGAACGATGTATTATTAAATATATTTTGGTTAACTTATATAACTCAAAGCAATATCATGACCAAACTGTTTTATAAAAGAACTTGAGACAGATTTAGCCATGTATATCTCAGATAACGTAAATGTGCTCTGAATTCATATATAAATAGATTTTAAAAACATTCTTTCTCCAATGTCATAGACATTGATATTGAGGCTTTTTTTAGGCCAGTGCATTGGCTGTAATCAACTGCATGTTATAAAGTTCGTGTATTTGATGCCATGTACTCTATGCACAGAAGCTGCAATTTTTTACCTACATTTTCCCTATATAGACAACTTGTTCTTATTCTTCATGTTTTAATAGTACCAAACTTTTACGAATATAAACATTTTATAATTTTTTTGTCTTTCTAATTCTTTTGGAAGAAATAAGAAGACGCAGGGAATTGGGGAATATGTAGGCTATACCTTAAAGAAACACAAAATGTTTAAATCAGTAGGAAATCTAGCATTTATTGACAACAAACATATAAGAATAACCTGCATGTTCTGGTTACTGCAAATAACATTAATTAGCATGAAACAGCTGTACTGTATTCCGGAAATACAGGTCTGACTCAAATTTGTTTTTATGTATTGACGTATTTTGTTTTAATGTGCCATCTTTTGCTAACTTTTTCTTATGACATTTTATGATTTCTTATGATTTTCTTGTTTTACTTGTACTTTTTTCTTGTCAGTTTTGGGGGACCATTTTATGTAACTCACAATCATTCTTTGTGAATCTGATTCACCTCTTGTGTGTTAAATTGTGCACATTTATACCGTCATTTTAATAAATGACATTATTCATCTCTATGAAAGTGTTTTATTTTACTTGTACAAAGTGAGCTTGTCTATAAGCATAAGACGAGATAAATACATTCAAGTCATCCACACGGCTATTAATTTATGATAATTGGCCGATACGAATGCTGCAATCACAGGATACTCGTGTGAGACTCAACTTCTAACAACGCTCAGCGACTTCCTCACAGAACACGACAAATCACATGAAGTCGGCTTAGCCATCTTAGATTTTTCAAAGGCCTTTGACACCGAACCTCATGACAAACTACTCAATAAACTATACATCAATACGGCATCCAAGGAACATTTCACACATGGCTTAACAACTTCCTGACAACAAGGAACATGAAAACAAAAGTAACAGGCATAGAGTCTGAGGAAACATCAGTAGACTCGGGAGTTCCGCAGGGCACAGTCCTCGGCCACATTAACAATCTACCAGATGCTGTCAGCTCGTCTGTACGCTTATTTGCCTATGATTGCCTGCTATAGAGAACCATCAACAGCAAAATGGACCAAGAACGGTACTATAAAATGATTTGAACCAACTAGAAGACTGGGCAAATAAGTGGAGCATGAGATTTAATGCTAAAAAATGCTACATTATGTCAATAAATCAGAAAACAAAATTATACCAGCTTAGCAACCATATCCTCAAAGAAGTACAAAACAATCCGTACCTTGGACTTGAAATTTCTAACGATCTCAAATGGAGTCTGCACATGAATAACATCAGTAAGAAAGCAAACACCACCTTAGGATTCTAAAGATGGAATCTCCGAAATGTCCCAGAACAATGTAGAAAAAAGCATATAAATCCTTGTTCGATCAATCATGGAATCTGGAGCTATTATCTGGAATTCATATCTCAAAGGAGATATCGATAAATTAGAAATTTAAAGATACAACACAGAGCCCTAAGATTTATGAAAAAAGATTACAGCAGCAGGAATCCGGGAGCATTAACATGCATGAGGAAAAGTCTCGATATTGTTACTCTCGAGGAAAGAAGAACAAGTCTGAGACTCAAACTAATGTACAAAGTGGTTGAGGGGTTTGTGCTTGCACTACCACCTCATTTATTCATAGAGAGTGCAAAATCAAAACACCAAACAAACTAATACAATACAAGGACCATCATACAACAAATATAATCCACAAAAAAATGTGTGTGGTAACAATAGATAATAAAGGCATTTTTCCGATTTATAAACAAACAATATTTTTAAAATTATCGTAAACACACTAGGGATATAAACACTATGGAAACAGTACAACAAAGTTATCCAGATTGGAAAGTATTTGGTTATGATCCAACAGGATAACATTTAACATTGATTAAAAAACCTCTGCTCATATTTTATTTTGAAAACAGTTTGTACGTTGCCCATCATTTTATTTTTGTTCCTTATACAATGTAGGTCTGGCCTGAGAGGTACCAAAGTTATAAAGTTGCCAAGAATGTCTGATATAAAAACACAACGTTTTATACATATCATGATAAATAAAATGCTGAGTATTCATTCAAGTTGGCTATTGTCACATGGCAAGAATGTAACCAAGAGGTTCATCTATAACTCTAAGAGAAAGAGTAAAAGTGGTGTTTTAGAATTGCAGGATAAAACATCAGAAGGGACATTTGTGGCAAGTAAGGATCAGGACAAAGCAGAAGTGCTGGCGAACTTTTTCGGTAGTGTTTTTACAGAAGAAGATGATTTCATACAGCAATTGAAAATACAATGCCCATTGATGACGAGCCGATTATTCAAGAAGAAGTGAAGAAATTACTTCATTGTCTAAACACCACTAAGTCCCCAGTAGCAGACAGAGCAACCCAAAAGTTATATATGAATTGAATGCAATCATTGATAGATCTTTAAACTTGATCTATAAGATTGATTGTATATTGCTTAACGTCCCTCTCGAGAATTTTTCACTCATATTGAGACGCCACCACTTGTCGGTGGAGAGCTGCAAATTTTGTCCTTTACTCGGCACTTAGGGTCATTGAACAGAGAGGGATCTTTTCCGTGCCAGCACCTACTGAGACACGGGTCCTCGGTTTGCACGGTCTCATCCGAAGGACCGGTCTCCACGTCCCACAGTGGTTCGAACCCGCGACGTAAGGATCAACTTCTAACTTCGCGACTCTAGAGCTGACGCTCTAACCTCTGCGCCACGCGGGCGTCGAAAGGTGGTAAGAAGTCGGCATCAAACTACAGACCGGTCAGGTTGACAAGCATATTATGCAAGGTGATGGAGAAGATTATTAGGAAGAGAATAATAAGGCATATGAAAAGTTAAAATTTATTTAGTGACAAGCAATTCGGATTCCTATGTTAGACTTCCGACAAAGATGAGAGCATATGGGACTGTGAAAGAATATGTACATTGGTTGAACATTTCCTTACTGGACGTAAGCAATGTGTACAAGTAAATGGACATGCATCGAAATGGCACAAAGTCACCAGTGGCATTCCACAAGGATCTGTGTTCGCGCCTGTACATCGTCTCAAGCCAAGGCCAGGAGTCCGCATATAGCTCTCTCCAGAATAGGAGAGGATCGTACATTTTGGTCGTGGTTTGCGACGATGGGCCATGTACTGTTCGTGATTTTTGTTAACGACCTGCCTGATTGTGTGGAGTCAGACGTATTCCTATTTGCTGAAGACACAAAGATATTCAAAGAAATCACAGATGAAAACGATGTTAAAGTAGTACAATCTGATCTGGACAAACTTTTTATGTGGAGCAAAGTATGGCTTTTAAGATTCCATACTGACAAATGCAAAACAGTAACAAAACTTGTGACAATATTATATAGTTTGAGTCATTACGAAGGAGGCGATGCAACATTAGAGAACTTAATTGGAAAATGAAAAAGATATTGGAGTAACAATTGATAGCAATCTCAGCTTTGATAAGCATATACAAACGCAAGTCAGCAAAGCTAACCAGACTAAGAAGAGCATTTATACATCTTCATAATAAATCATTCTGTTTATTATTCAAAGCTTTAGTAAGACCACATATTGAATATGCTAGCAGTGTATGGTCACCTTACAAAAAGAAGGACATCGAAGCCATAGAGAATGTGTAAAGAAGAGCAACTAGAATGCTGCCACAACTGAAAAACCAAAAGTTTGAAGAACGACCAAAGACCCTTAAATTACTAACATTGAAATAACGGCGTATGTGAGGGGATATATACGGCAAAAGTGTCTATATTATTAGAGGAAACAGCTTTAAATTAGTGAAACAAAGATGTGACAGAAATGTTAGAAACTACAGCTTCACCATCAGAGTAACCGAATTGTGGAACAGCTTGCCGCAGACACCATTGTAGCACTGTACATTAATATGAAAACAGACTGGACAAACATTGGGAACTTCACCTTCTCAAATATGATTATACTCAGGAATATGGACCGTGCACTGGGATAAGACTAGTTGAAATATACCAAAATAAGGAATAGCTACCTATAGAGCACCAAGAGGTGCTGCGGGCAGAATCAACATTAAATAACATAAGGTAAGGAATTATCTACTAAACTTCTAACTTGCTTCTATTTGAATAATTTTACTGCTATTTTGGTATAATTTGTCTTGGTTTGAGAGGAAGTATTTAATTAAATCATTTGAACTTTGTCCAATGTTATTTTTAAATTTATTCCTCAGTGAAGATCTACATTCAAAATAATGTCGAAAAGAAACGTCATAATGACGTAGGAACATCCTTGCTGTGTAGTTATAGACGATATTCAACGTTGTATTTTCTAATATTTTATCAAGTGAAAATAGAACTAAATGAAACTTTGGGTCAAATGTGAAAATAGACTGAATAATAATGTAAAAAGTTGAGCTGAAAACTTTCGATAATTATTTTATAGCAGTTGTGACATTACTTTGTATCAACCCTCGTAAATTAAAACTCTTAAGCCATATTAACATTACATATTAAGCAAAAAAAAATCAATGATTTAAATCTTAAGGACATCTGCTTCCCCTTCCATTTGCTTTTTTACATTTGATACGATTCTCTCTCTATTTATTCAAACAATATTTTATTATGAATAAACATAACAGGATTGGACAGCAGGCACTGACTATATAAGTCCTCTCCATGATCCTCTCTCTCTTTCATTATTGTCTGACAGAGACACAATCAAATAGCTGTATTAATTTCATGTCTCGGTCTCCATAG
>NW_026921976.1:0-19174 GCF_032062105.1 Saccostrea cuccullata | reverse complement strand
AAATTAAAAACAGTTTTTTGATTTGGGTAGTATAGGTTGGTTTTGCAAATAAAAAAAAATAGAGAGGAAGCATTACTAGACATAACAAAAGGGAAATTTAAATTTTGAAATTCATCAGGGGCCCAAAAAATTGCCTTTTTGAAACCCTACCTTTGAGATCAGAAAAAATATGTTATGGGTTTTTAAAAAAGAAAATCGACAGAAACTTACCTCCCCCGAAATGCACTTTTCACATGTTGACAAACAGCCTACACACCATCCAGGAAGTTGCATATGCCCCCTAAAAAAAGAGTTTTTTAATTCAGTGGGATAGTTCTGCTAAAAAAATGATATTCCTAGTACATGAGTCCAATTTTAATACTGTAGGCCTAAAACAAATTGCCAAAAATGAAAAAAGAAAAAAAAATTGTCTCTATATATATATGGAACTTAAATTTAAATTCATTTTGATTGGCTATTTCCTTGCGAAAGCCCTTTAAGACAACTACCGGTAAAATTAATGAAATTAAATGAAATTTGCACAAAATATCTCTGAGTTATTTATCTTTCATATACTAGTGCATCAAAATTTATCTTTGTCCTTAAGGGTTTAAAAAATAGGAGATAACTCTTCCTAAAAATTTTGTATACGGGAAAATTTTTCCCCCCTTTTTTATTTTCGCCACTTTCGCCCTCTTCCTGATTGGGCGAATTTAAAATCGAATTCAAATAACACAGCATAATTACTTAAACAAAACTATGACTAGGCAAATTTAAAAAAGGGGGTAAAATTTTTGCAAGTAAAAAAAGGGCAACATAACAGGGGCAAAAATAACCCTGTATACATACAGTATTGAATTTTAGGCTAAATTTCTGTACAAATTCATCTTTGGCATATTAATTTCAAAACTTAAAAAATTTGAATGAAATGAAAGCTGAAATTTTAGTTTTTGGCTACTGCTAAAATTAATTTAACTTAATTAATGAGCTCTAATTGGAAAGAAAAAAACACTGTTTTTTTAAGGAATTAATTAGCAAAAAAGTGAAAATCTTAATTTGAAAAAATTTAATGTGAAATTCAGAAAAAAAATTTGAATGAAATGAAAGCTGAAATATTGTAGTTTTTGGTATCGCTAAAATATAATTTTTAATTAATGAGCTCTAATTGGCTAAAAACTTAAGTTCACTGTTTTTTTAAGGAATTAATTAGCAAAAAAGTGAAAATCTTAATTTTAAAAAAATCAAGATGGAAAAAATGGTGTCAAAAGAGACTTCAATAATGTACCTTGGAGTTTTGGCAGTGATCACTATTAATGGCTGGTGATTAAGATAAGGGGTTCTTAAGGGGTGGGTGGGGGGGGGTGATGAGGCTTTTCCATCAGTCATCAAAGAATGGAGTTTTCTTAGAAGCCTGGCAGCTCTAAAATGAATAAACAACACAAAAGTTTACAATACTTAAAAATGTGCACCACATACAATAGCATATTCTTAAAAAAATCTACAAGTATACAGTTAAATAATTACCATCCCAAAAAAAGGACCAAGATGGTTGCATCAACATCAATACAAAAAAGGAAGTATTCCTCACAACAAAGGCCAAAGGAAATAGGGACCCCGCCCAGTCCAATTCTGGTTCCTATAAAAAACTAAGTAAAGAAGAGTTTCAGGACATTGTGCGGCCACAAAAAATGGAGTGTTTCATTATAGATCCCAAAGACCCGAAGCGGGAGATGAATTTTTTTTGGCCCGGGCCTAGTGAGGTCCCCGTGGAACCTCATGGAATTGTGTCAGATGACCCAAATTCAATATTATACAAAGTACTTCCCCAAAAAAAGACGGCTAAATTGTGGAACAATATGCATTTAAAAAACACTCACAGAAGTTTCCAGACTGTGATGGTCAATGGACTGGAATCAGCATGGGGAAAAAACGAGGCCTGGCATGGATCCTTTCCATTCAATTAAAAAGTGCCACTATACCAGTCACCAGAAAAGCTTTACAAAGAGGTGAGAAGATCTGGCAGGGGGGAAGAGCTGCACAGCTGAATTCCTGGCTGTGGCCCCGGGGGCCATTTTCAACAGAGGGTATGCGTGGTATGTTTCTTGGTGCAAATATTGAACCAGTGTCAGCTACCCAAAAGCAACAGACCTGCAACAAAGTGGGGAAAATTATAACCGATGTAAATAAAAACAGTATGAAGAAAATTTGGCAGAATATTAAGAACTTAATGAAAAATGTACTTATACCCCCCTAAGAGCGGAAGGAATGCTCGTTACAATAATGCCACCTTAGTACCATTGGGAAAACCCCCTTTCCCAACTCCACCCAAGTGACGTATACCGTAAGTGAAAAAGTAACTCAGAGGAAGAATGTGGTAGCAGTTTTTGTGGGAATAAACTATGTAAGAAAAGGGGCACACCTAGAAGCAAAGGAAAAGAAGTTACCTGCCCCGGACACGAAGACTGCATCAACCTTCCTCCGGGGACCACCATTGGAGACGAGAAGCGATGGGCCGTAATTGTGTAGGTGAGTTACAAAGTGATGACCGGCCACTATCATATCCCCTTTTATCAGTGATGGAGACAGTGCCACTGCATCTGGTGCATCTGAAAAAAAAGGACAAATGATTGAAAACCTTAAGGACTTGCGTCACTTCTTTGACTCTCAAAAAAAACAGACTGCTAAGGCTCCATTAAGCAGTCACATGTTTGGGAAAACCCAAAGGGCCCTAAGAGAATCCATGCAGAGAAGATTTGCCTTTGGGCCTGAAGCTTCGATGCAGGACAAGCGAAATTGCAACAAACACTACTCCTGCACTTTCCTTTGATGAAGCGTGCTATGTCTACTGCAGTTGGTTCCCCATAAACTGCTACCAGGGACAGTGCGGGAAGTCCTGTAACTCTATTCCTTTTCCTGTCGTACTGAAAAACAAAAGTGGAAATTTAGTGTTGCCTAGTGACTTTGAATTAAACATGACAGAAAAAGACAAATGTTTGTTAAAAAACTGTATAAATTTGACTTTAGGACAAAGTAATCTTGATAGAATCAAATATCATACTTGTACACAAAAATCTGAATCTGTAAATAGGGCATATTAAAAATCAAATCCAAAATGTATTACAAGTAGTAGGAATTTTGAAAGTAGAATACATAAAGTTGTGCACTCACTAGCTAGGTGTCATGGAAAATAACACTGGAACTTTTTGAATCTGTAGGGGCACCTGTTGTAAAGGAAGTAGAGTGGTCCATCATCTAAAACAACAACAAAATAAAAAAATTTCTTTAAAATGAAACAAAAACTGTTAAAAATATGAAGGTAGGGTTTCAATAAGGCTAATTTTTTGGGCCCCTGATGAATTTCAAATTAATTCCTTTAGTTATGTCTAGTAATGCTTCCTCTTATTTTATAATTTATTTGCAAAACCAACCTATACTACCCAAGTCAAAATGAACTGCTTATTTTAGCAGTTTATAAACAGTTATTAGGCAGTCTGGCAATTTTTTGGCAGTTTTTAGGGATTCTTAACAGTCTTAGTCTTAGCATTCCTTAAAACTGCTTACAGACTGTTAAAAAAAAAAAAACTGCTAAGAATTTGTGTAAGCAGTTCAATTGAAGAAACCTAAGCAGTCAAACAAGCAGTTTCTCAAAACTGCTAAAAGTGCAACTAATTCATTTCACTTCTTATAAGAAGTAATACGACACTTTTTCACTCTTGGTGGTCCTAACTTTCACTAGTCTTCATTACTGCCCATGTGTAACTGTTAATGCTTCCTGATGATAACGTCACAAATAATTTGGGGTCAGGCAGGAATTCTTATACAGAAAATAAAATTAAATAGAAAAAAAATATACTAAAAATTTTACTAGAAATGATACAATTAATAGTTTGTAATAAATTGAGGCCTCAAATTATAAAAAGCATGAGCATATGAGCTTCTAATCTTTATCCCATCAACTTGCAAATCCAGCCATCTAGTAACATTAACAACCTGCTGTGCCCCCCTTGGTTGCTTGAAACTATAGGGTTGTATCCAATGAGGAAAGCCAGTCAAGATTTGTGCGCCTTTTCCACATCAGTTCAAAATTACAAATTGTGAATATGTTTGTGATGGTCTGGGATATTATATATATTTATACCCATACAGTGAAGAAGTAAAATATACTTTGGAAAATACAATATTATCTGTGATCACCACATTGGACTGGATGTGAACTTAATATTTATATATAGTGACAAGTGTATCTGAATTAATTTCCATGAGATGGGAGATCATATTATTATGAAAATCTGATCAAACAATGGAATTGGGTGATATAGGAAAATTGTTAAAAGATTTGTTGGCAGTAATTAAAGTATGCTTCAGAAAATATGGTAAGTGTGTGGGCTTGTGATATAATATATAGGCATACCCTCTTCTCATTTGGATATAACTTTTAAATTATAAAACGTATAATCTAGTTTGTATATTTTAATTATAAGTACTTAATATAAATTAAAATAGTTGCAAATAAGCAAATAAATTTATAAGCTACTGATAGAGGGATCCGTAGATTAGTCCACTGTATCAATTAACCAAGATCTAAAGATGCCACTGACGTTTATGCAAGAAAATGGACTCGATGAAATTAAGGAATCATTTACAATTCATACCTTAGATCTAAATCTCAATACTAAGTCAAATTCCCATATGTGATGTAATTTTTTCAATAAATTACCCTGGAAGCAAAAATTATATGCATTTTTGTATTCATATATCATGTATATGGGTGGTGTTATGTTCTTATAAGTATAGACAAGAATAGTGCTTATAGCATTCTTTTTACCATGCAGTTTTTAAGCAGTTTATAAATTTTCAAATTTATATGTAGGTCACTCAGAGTCATTTCCATATAAGTAGAGCAAACAAAAGAAACACCTTAGCAGTTATTAAGCAGTTTTTAAGCAGTTCTCCTTAACCTTCCTATTGACTGCTAAGATACTGCTAAGGAAACTGCTAAGCAACTGCTAAGTTACTGCTAACGAACTGGCTAAGTACTGCTTAAAATGTGGACTGCTAAGGAAAACTGCCTAAGGAGAGAAGAAGGCTAGTAAACTGTCTAAGAACTGCTAAAGCACTGAACTGTTAAGGTTAAAAAACTGCTAAAGAACTGCCTTCCACTTTGACTTGGGTATATATAGTCACGTGACCAAGGGATATCTAAAGGGTCCCTCTAAAAGCGTCTAAGAGGGTTATGAAGATTTATTACTTGTAGAAGACTATTCATTGTGAAAAACTAAAGAAAGATTAACCATATATCATCAGGGATCATGGAACAGGGCTGAAGTAACACTAGAAGTTAACTAATTTAATATTTTTTGGAAAAAGAACTTCTGTAATTGTGTACGTTTTCTTATTAGACATCTTTGCTTCCTAAAATAACAAAAAAGGTATGAAAAACAATCAGTTATAAATAAAGAAAAGCTTTCAATATTAAGATATATCATAGAATGAGACAAATCATTTTAAATATAACTGTGCTTGCGACCCATACATATTCTTACAAGTATAAAGTAGAAAAAAGACCTCTACGCATTATAAGTAAGTACATCGATTTAATAGTATTTCGTTTAGATTGACACAAAGGAAGTGTAAAAATCTCTTAACGATAAATTGTATTCAATACTAAAAATTTTTTTTTTTCAAAAAAAAAACTGATTCTGTAAGTGTACACTGAACACAGGCATTAAACATAATTTATATGTACTTATTTTATTTTATTTATAGATATTGGATGCAAAATCTGAGATGTGTCTTTTATCAAAATTCATTTTATATACATTCATTTGAATTCTAAAGATATGCACTTTGATTCCACGTCTGTACCCATTTTCGTGTGAAACGTATCTTAATTTTTTTTCAAAATGTTTTTGTAATCGCATGTACATGTGCCCCTTTGAACTTGCACAAATTACCTTTGATCAAGGTGTAAAGTATTAATTCTTATGTTCTTCCATAAAAATGATATGAACAGGACGAGGTGATTCCTATACATACCCCCAAACTTTGTTTGTGGCGGGTATAATGATAAGACCACTTGTTATATGGGCAATAGATTTAGGACAGATCAATGCACAAACTGCATCATCAACATCTTGAAAAATTCAAATTCGCATTAAGTTAAGTTAATAATTAAGTTGAAAGGAGCTGGTTACTAAAACAGAAAAAAATGTATATTTAATCTGTGAAAGGCAACATACCCAAATCAAGAAACTTTGACCTTGGTTTGTATTAAATAATTAATATTGTTTACTGTGAAACAATAATTCTGACCTTGGTTTTTATATATTGAAACTACCGTCTCTAGTGTCAAAGGTTTTGGTTTTCCTCACAAACAGACACACAGGCATGTTATAATATAATCAATTATTTTTCTTTCATGTTTGATATCATCGTATGATTTTAATACAGGTATAAAAGGACAACCCAGTACTAAATAGTAAAACCCCACTCTGTTTGACTCTCATAAATCAGTCTCAAAATAACATGGCATACCAAAACGAAGAGTGTACTAAAATTTCAAGAATCTGCAATGAGTATTAGCTGAGAAAACCGTGATGGAAATTGGTACATACAGACACACAGATAAACAGAAAATTGACGTTGTATTCATACAAAAATAATTGTCACCTTTTGACCTGCAAAAAAGCCCCAATCATCTACTATGAGTAGTTGCCGAAAATATGCGAAGAAAATTTGTCACAGACAGACACACAGACAGCTACACAGAAACACAAGGGTAAAAAAGTATACCCCAGAGTTAGGGTCGAATTCCTAGTAATCTGTTTGATTGACTGGACAATGTTATAAATGTGTATGATTCACTTTAAGTGTTTGTATAAAATTATAACCACAATTAACTCAACAGATTGCAAAATTTGCAAAGTCATTAGTATTTAAGTGTGTGTTGCATTCCGAACCACAACCATATTTCAGTATAATCTTTCTGTACATATAAGTAATTAATTTTCAGATTATGGTTTTGGTTCAGAGTGCAACACGTGGTGTACTAGAAGGTTAAACATCATAACCCTCCAACATTTTCCCATATACTCAATGTTAAAGCGGTTGAGGGTACCATACTTTGATCATTTATTCCAATATTATCCAACTTTTTTCTCCCAAAATAAATACATAGCACAAAATTAAACATGTTGAAAATAATGAAAGTAAGTTTAAAATTGTTGGCAATCTAATCTCATTTTTCACAAAAAACATGGGCCAAAAAACAGCCTTGTGGAAACCTCTCCTTTTTGTTTAAGCATTAATCTTTATTTTCTGAGCTTTCATGAATTTTCTGCTGAGAGTCTAATAAATTAAACTAGTGCTAATTGTAACGGAGACCGTTACAGATGTTCCCCAAACGCTCCCCAACTCCCGTGTTATAGTCATATTCCCTGTAAGCGTAATTAAATAAGACAAACTCTATGCATTTGAGACTTTATCAACGTTTACCCAAAAGTGTACCATGTTCATTCAAATTTTATCATTGCACACTTGCGCATGTGAATGCATGTGCGTAATGACCATATTATATTGTCTACACAATCTATATATTTTAATATGCTAAATATTAAAGTATTTAATCCAAAAGTATTAAAAAAAACCGCTCATTCAAGTGTATTTTTAATTCTACCCATTTCACGTGCACGCAAGTGCATACATGAGCATGGTGACCATACCTTCTTGTATAAGTCCATTACATCTATCGACGTTCTAAATCTCACCCCGTTTGGTTCAAAACCAAGGGAGTTATAGCTGTTTAAAGTTTTAGCCAATCAGATTGCAGCGCACGTACACGCACATGCATGCATGCATGTGCATGGTGATCATGCCTTCTTGTAGAAGTCCATTATCTATCTCTGTGCTCCAAATCCAATCCTGTTTGGTTGAAAACCAAGGGAGTTAAAGCTGTTTAAAGTTTCAGCCAATCAGATTGCAGCGCACGTACACGCACGTGTATGCATGTGCATGGTGACCATACCTTCTTGTAGAAGTCCATTATATCTATCTATGTTCCAAATCCCATCCTGTTTGGTTGAAAACCGAGGAAGTTATAGCTATTTAAAGTTTCAGCCAATCAGATTGCAGTGCACGTGCATACACATGTTTTCACGATAATTGCTATATATCTTGTTGTAAGATATCGTAATACATGACTATGTTCAAAATTTCAAAGGATTTCGTCAAAAAACAAGAAAGATATTGAGACTTTAGTTTCAGCCAATCAGAGCAAAGCGCACGTGCATGCGCGTGAGATCTTGCTATTTTGACCATGTCATCTTGTCTATGCTACTAATATATCATTACAATATGAGTTTCAACGCATTTCATCAAAAATTGAGAAAGTAAGTCTATATCAATTATATTGAACATTTCTTGTGTTGCACGTGCGCGCTCTTGCAAGCAGGTGCGCGCAAAATGACCTTGACTAGGCAAATCTACATAACATGTCTACTAACCCTAAAAAGGTTTTACCTACATCGGATGAACAGTTTACAAGATCATTCCCGGACAAAAAAGTACCCAGGAAGAAGAAGAAGAAAAATAATAATAACTAGTGCTAATTGTAACGGGGACCGTTACAGATGTTCCCCAAACGCTCCCCTACTCCCTTTTTGTGCCATATTCCCTGTAAGCTTCATTAAATAAGACAAACTCTACGCATCTGAGATTTTAACAACATTTAAAAAGAAGTGTACAAAAATCATTTAAACTTTAGCATTGCACGCGTGCACATGTGAATTTTTTATACACTGAATATTAAAGTATTTAATCCAAAATTATTTAAAAAATACGCTCATTCAAGTGTATGTTTGATTTTACTCATTTCACGTGCACACACGTGCATACATGAGCATGGTGACCATACCTTCTTGTAGAAGTCCATTACATCTATCTATGTTCTAAATCGTTTGGGTGAAAACTAAGGGAGTTATAGCTGTTTAAAGTTTCAGCCAATCAGATTGCAGCACATGTACGCGCACGTCCTAATGTATGACTATGTTTTAAATTTCAAAGGATTTCATCAAAAAACAAGAAAGATATTGAGACTTTAAAGTTGCAGCCAATCAAAGCAGCACACATGCATGCGCGTGATTTCATGATTTTTTTTCATATCGTATTGTAGGATATCCTAATATATGACTATATTTTAAATTTCAAAGCATTTTGTCAAAAAACAAAGGAGATATAGCCATTTAAAGTTTCAGCCAATCAGATTGCACGCACACGCACATGCGCGTGCGCATGAAAATTTTTATATATCATGCTGTAGGATATTCATAATGTATGACTATGTTCTAAATTTCAAAGGATTTTACAAAAAACAAAAGAGATATTGAGATTTTAGTTTCAGCCAATCAGAGCAAAAACGTGCATGCGCGTGAGATCGAAGCTAATTTGACAGTGTCATCTTATCTATACTTAATATATCCTTACATATAAGTTTCAAAAAATTTCATCAAAAAATGTAAAAGTTATGGCTATATCGTATATCAGTCATTTCACGTGTTGCACGCGCGCTCGTGCAGGCACGTGCGCGCAAAATGACCTTCGTTCCGCACATCTACACAACACACCTATTAACCCTAAAAAGGTTTTAGCACAGTTGGGTGAACAGTTTCTGAGAACACTCCCGGACAAAAAAGTACCGGAGAACAAATAAGAAGAAAAAATAATAATAATAATAATAACTAGTGCTAATTTTTTAACGGGATTATGAAAGGCGAGTCCGTTTCATAATGTTCCCCAAACGCTCCCCAACTCCCTTTTCGTGCCATATTCCCTGTAAGCTTCATTAAATAAGGCAAATTCTATGCATTTTTATACTTAAACAACGTTTTCCCAGAAAGTACCAAGTATATTCAAATTTTAGCATTGCACCCATATCGCATGTGAATGCATGTGCGTTAAGACATATCATCTTGTCTACACTTTTTATATATTTAAATATAGTATATATTAAAGCATTCTCCAAAAGTATTAAAAAATGCATTCAAGTGTATTTTTAATTTCACTCATTCCAAATGCACGCACGTGCATGCACGTGCATGACGACATACCTTCTTGTAGAAGTCCCATATATCTATCTATGTTCTAAATCACATCCTGTTTGGTTGAAAAACAAGGGAGTTATAGCCATTTCAAGTTTCAAGCAATCAGATTGCAGCACACGTGCATGCGCGTGATTTCATAAATATTTTTATGAATCATATTGTAGATATCTTAATGTATGACTATGTTTTAAATTTCAAAGCATTTCATCAAAAAACAAAGGAGATATAGCCATTTAAAGTTTCAGCCAATCAGATTGAAGCGCACGTGCATGCACGTGATTTCATGAAATTTTTTTTATATTATATTGTAGGATATCCTAATGCATGAATATGTTTTAAATTTCAAAGCATTTTGTCAAAAAACCCAAAGGAGATATAGCCATTTAAAGTTTCAGCCAATCAGATTGCAGCACACGTGCATGCGCGTGATTTCATGAAATTTTTTTATATCATATTGTAGGATATCCTAATGCATGACTATATTTAGAATTTCAAAGTATTTCGACAAAAAACAAAAAGGATATCAAGATTTTTGTTTCAGCCAATCAGAGCAAAGCTATCGTGCATGCACGTGAGTTCGTGCTAATTTGACAGTGTCATTATATTAACACTATCAATAAATCTTTATGTAATGAGTTTCAAAGCATTTCATCAAAAAATGTAAAAGTTATGGCTATATTAAGTATATCAGTCATTTCACTCATTTCACGCGCCCGCACGTGCAGGCGTATGCGCGCAAAATGACCTTCGTTCCGCACACCTACACTACACACCTATTAACCCTAAAAAGGTTTTAACTTTGTTTGGTGAACAGTTTCTGAGAACACTTCCGGACAAAAAAGTACCGGAAGAAATAAGAAAAAAAAGAATAATAATAATAACTAGTGCTAATTGTAACGGGAACCGTTACAGATGTTCCCCAAACGCTCCCCAACTCCCTTCTCGTGCCATATTCCCTGTAAGTTTCATTAAAGAAGGCAAAATCTATGCATTTAAGACGTAAACAACGTTTTCCCAAAAGTATACCAAGTATTTCAAATTTAAGCAATGCAGGCGTGCGCATGTGATTGCATGAGCGTAATGACGATATCATCTTGTCTACACTATTTTACTCATTTGCACGTGCACGCACGTGCATGATGACCATACCTTCTTGTAGGAGTCCATTATGTCTGTCTATGTTCTTAATCCCATCCTGTTTGGTTGAAAAACAAGGGAGTTATAGCCATTTAAAGTTTAAGCCAATCAGATTGCAGCGCACGTGCATGCGCGTATTTTCATGACAATTATTATATATCATATTGTAGGACATCTTAAAGTATGCCTATGTTTTAAATTTCAAAGCATTTTGTAAAAAAACAGAAAAGATATTGAGATTTTTGTTTCAGCCAATCAGAGCAAAGCGCACGTGCACGCACGTGCATGCATGTGAATGGTGACCATACCATCTTGTAGGAGTCCTTTATGTCTATCTATGTTCTAAATCCCATGCTGTTTGGTTGAAAATCAAGGGAGTTATAGTCATTTAAAGTTTCAGCCAATCAGATTGCAGCGCACGTGCATGCGCGTGATTTCATGAAAAATTTTATATATCATATTGTAGTACATCCTAATGCATGTCTATGTTATAAATTTCAAAGCATTTCATCATAAAACAAAAAAGATATTAAGATTTCTGTTTCAGCCAATCAGAGCAAAGCGCACGTGCATGCGCGTGAGTTCATGCAAATTTGACCATGTCATCTTATCTACACAACTTATATATCTTTATATAATGAGTTTCAAAACATTTTATCAAAAAATATAAAAGTTACAACCATATTGAACATATCAGTTATTTTACTCATTGCACGCGCCCGCACGTGCATGCGAATGCGCGCAAAATGACCTTCGTTCGGCACATCTACACAACATGCCTACTAACCCTAAAAAGGTTTTAACTTAGTTTGGTGAACAGTTTCTGAGAACACTTCCGGACAAAAAAGTACCGGAGAAGAAATAATAATAATAAGAAAAAAGAATAATAATAATAACTAGTGCTAATTGTAACGGGGACCGTTACAGATGTTCCCCAAACGCTCCCCAACTCCCTTTTGGTGCCATATTCCCTGTAAGCTTCATTAAATAAGACAAACTCTATATTTTAGATTTTAACAACATTTTCCCAAAAGAAGTGTACAAAAATATTCAATTTTAGCATTTCACGCGTGCACATGTGAATGCATACAATAATGACCTTATCATCTTGTCTGCACAATCTATATTTTAATATACTGCAATATTAAAGCATTTAATCCAAAAGTATTAAAAAAAATCGCTCATTTAAGCTATTCAAGTTATGTTTAATTTTACTCATTTCACGTGCACGCACGTGCATAAATGAAAATTTGAATTACCTTTTTTAAAGTCCATTATTATCCTATCTATGTTCTAAATCCACACCTTTTTCGGTTGAAAACTAAGAGAGTTATAGCTGTTTAAAGTTTCAGCCAATCAGATTGCAGCACATGTGCACACACGTGATGCATGTGCATTGTGATTTATATTATAAAATATTAGATATATTAATGCATTATATTATAAAATATGTTAAAGCATCCCATTCTTTGGTTGAAAAAAAGATAGGTATAGCTGTTTAAAGTTTCAGCCAATCAGATGGGGGGGAGGTACACGTGCATGCACGTGTTTTCATGATGATTGCTTTATAATGTTGTAGGATATCCTAATATTCATGGCTATGTTCATTTTTCAAAGGATTTCGTTGAAAAACAAGGGAGATATAGCCATTTAAAGTTTTAGCCAATCAGAGCAGCGCACGTGCATGCGCGTGAGATTTGAAATGCTATTTTCACCATTTTTTTAATTGTCTAAGTATAGTAATATATATTATGAATTTCAAAACATTTCAAAAATCTAAAAATAGAAAAAGTTGTGAAAATATCTATTTAGATTTTTCATTTCACGTGTTGCACGTGCACGAGAAGGTGATTGCAAGCACGTGATTAAATCCTTTTTAGCCATTTTCGATAAAAATATCCTTGTAAATTAGTTTTAAAATCATTATCCATAACCCTAAAAAGTGAAAATTTACCTACATTAACAAATAACACATTTTTTGTGAAATTTCATTAAAAACATGAATAGTTTTCGCAGAAATCGCCTGCAAAAATTTTGTCAAAAAAAATAATAATAATAATAAGAAACAGGTAAAAACAATCGTTCCCCAACTTGTTTGGGGAACATAGCCATAAAAACAAATTTAAAAACAATATGTTCCCCAATAATAATAACATAACTAGTGCTAATTGTAAGGGGACCGTTACAGATTTCCCCAAACGCTCCCCAACTCCCTTTTTGCCATATATTCCCTGTAATATTCATTAAATAGGACAAACTCTATGCATTTAAGACTTTAACAACGTCTACAATGTACCAAGTTCATTCTCTTTAAATTGCACGCGTGCGCATGTGAATGCATGTGCGTAATGACCATATCATCTTGTCTACACAATATAAATATTTTAATATACTAAATATTAAAGAATTTAATCCAGAAGTATTAAAAACTACGATCATTCAATAATTTTTTATTTTACTCATTTCACGTGCACGCACGTGCATACATGAGCATGTTGTCCATATACTTCTTGTAGACGTTTATTACATATGTTCTAAATCCCACTCCATTTGGTTGAAAACCAAAGGAGTTATAGCTTTCAAAGTTTCAGCCAATCAGATTACAGTGCAAGTACACGCACGTGTATGCATGTGCATGGCGACCATACCTTCTTGTAGAAGTTCATTATATCTATCTATGTTCCAAATCCCATCCTGTTTGGTTGAAAACCAAGGGACTTATAGCTATTTAAAATTTAAGCCAATCAGATTGCAGCGCACGTGCATGCACGTGATTTTTTGACAAATACTATATATCATGTTGTAGGATATATTAATGCATGGCTATGTTCAAAATTTCAAGGATTTCTCAAAAAACAAGAAAGATATAGAGACTTTAGTTTCAGCCAATCAGAGCAAAGCGCACATGGATGCGCGTGAGATCTTGCTATTTTGAATATGTCATATGTATATACTACAATGATAATAAAATTATGAGTTTTAAAGCATTTCATCTAAAAATAAAAAAAGTTACGCCATATCAATTCATATTGGTCATTTCACGTGTTGCACGTATACGTTGCAAGCGTGATGCCGCAAAATGACCTTGATTCCACAAATTACATAACATTTCTACTGACCCTAAAAAGTTTTACCTAAATCGGATTGTAGTTTACAAGATCACTCAGCCAAAAAAGTACCAATTAAGAAGAATAATAACTAGAACAGATCAACGTTGCGAGCAACGAGAGTGACAAAACAATATCCAAGTTTCCCATTCAAATAAAATTCTTAAAATCTAGCAGAAAAAGTGATCAAAAAAAATCGGACATGGTGCCATATTGCGAAATAATTTGACAAGACAACATCGTATATTTTTTATTAAAACACCGTTCAAATTTTTAAATGCAAATATCTCGAGTTTTTTTTCGATTCTAAAAACAAATTACATATAACGCATTCGCAAATGAGTCTACATTTAAATTACTAAATATAAAAAAATATTGAATAAAAAAAATGTTAAAATTGCATTTTTTAAGTTTGCAATTCCGGTACAAACCGGAAGTACTGACGACGCACAAAAAGACGATTCCGCAAACCAGAAAGTCATGATCTATCATCTCCAATTAGTCTCCAGTTCATATACTCAGCCATTTTCGATAAAAAGGGGCGACAAAATTGCATTTTAAAATCAGGAAATTGTCCATAACTTGGAACCGGAATCGTATTATCCAAATTTTCCTTCAAAAGTAACAACTTCATATTATAACACATATTCTGTGAAAGTTTCGTTGAAAATCGTTGAATAGTTCTCGAGAAATCGCCTGCACAAAATTTTGTTTCAAAAAAAAAATAATAATAATAAAGAATAATAATAATAATAAGAAACAATAGAATCACTATAAGGTCTTCCGTGAAGACGGAAGACCTTTAATATAATAATACAGAGGAAAACAATATGAATCACCAACTTCCGTTTGAAGGGAAGACCTTTATAATAACTAGAATCTTGTTGCCCTGGCAACAAATAAGTCTTCCGTTCTTCTAAATCTGTAAGCATTTGCTTTTTTCTCTGCAAAAAACATAGATATCATATGTACTCTGAAAGAAAAAAAAACTGCAAAAAGGTCTTTCAGTACTTAAGGTACTTTGATTTTCATGACCAATCTTGTTCTTATGCATTTTGGCACTCATAAGAGCTACACGTGTATCATAGACAAACCAACGGACGAACGAACACCGTACTCTCATAAACTTCACTGTGTTTATGTTCTGGCACAATTGTGATGGTGTTATAAAAATGTCATGAACTAAGTTAGTACCACATTAAACGTAAAGTCGTTGATTTTTACAGTAATACTATCGAGATTTGTCAGCAGAAAGATTATTCAACTACAGGAATTATTCAGCAATCGATTAATTGATTATATGTTGTTTAATGTCCCTCTCGAGAATTTTTCACATGGAGAAGCCTCCACTCGCCGGTGGAGACTGCAAAATGTTGTCCTATAATTTGGCTCTAATCGCCATTGAGCAGTGAGGAATCTTTTTGAGTCAGTACCATCTGACACACGGGACCTCGATTTAAACGATCTCATCTGACGGACCGGTCTCCACGTCCCACAACTGAAGTCCATAATACAGATATATGATGCTCTAGCCATGTTTTTATTTTATTTTTCATTTCTCAAATTTGTTGCATCAGATTTTCTTAAAGATCATACTTAATAAAAATCATTTCGAACAACTTTATTGCAATGCATACAGCGTCCGGTGATTTTGATTGACAGGTCAATACATGTGCACTTAGTGTAATACTTCTTAAGCAGAAAAAATATACAGAGAGTGACTATGACGGACTATGAAATCAGAAAATATTTAATAAAGAATGGGTACAACTGATATAGAACTGATTTTTTGTCTATGTAAATGGATAGGATAATCAGGATTAAAAGGGAATCTCTCTCTCTCTCTCTCTCTCTCTCTCTCTCTCTCTCTCTCTCTCTCTCTCTCTCTCTCTCTCTCTCTCTCAGACATGTAAATTTCAGTATCTTGCGTAATGAAAAATCTACTATTATAGAATATGAATTCTGTATACATGTTAATGGTAATTATAACCAAATGTTCCAGATTTAATTGTATAACGAATTTATAATTCAAAGGCCTATAGTTGCAATAATGTCTCCGAATAAAATCAAGAGGGGGGGGGGGGCTTCAAAAGAATTACATACTCGGTAATTTTATGTTTTATGAATTAAAAGGAAAATACTTAAGGTTGCATGTACATACATATAATTATATAGCATTGCATAAAATTGTGTTCATTCGTATACTTTATCTAACATATCAACAGACCTTTGCAGATGTTTTTGTATCATGTTTTTAGCGTAGCATTATTTCACACAGAAACGCGTAACTTTCACATAATGTTAACCCTTTGAGTACTAGTATTTCACAAAAATCCAAGAATCGCTTTTTCTCATCTTTAATAACTTCTCGGGTATATAAAAGTATAGATCATGTATAATAAATAACACTATAAGACTTTTAATCAATGAAATATACGTGTTAAAACCAAATCCAATCTATAGATTGATTTTCTTTCTTTTAAGTTGCAGATATCAATTTATTTCTAAAGGCTTTACACCTACTCTTCTATCTCTCAGTTCCCTTTTGAGTACATATAATATTTTAGAATCGAAAATAAAACTCGGATTCCGGGATAATTTCGCATTCAAATTAGAGAATGAATTAAGAATATTTTTTTTTTAATATAATCATAACAGACATTACAGATTTACACTACGCTGACAACTTTAAACTATGCATATACTGAAAGCAGTAACCAACGTAATCTTTCATGCAGAAGTGGATATGGAAACTCAAAGTCTAATTATTTTTTTTATGTGAAAAGTGTGGATATAGACGTCTGCGACGTCATGGATACTACCTCCGCCTTTATCTCGAAAGTTCTATTCCCACTTACAAGTCAGAGTTATCTATCTTTGCTCATTGTCACTACGTAAATAGAGAAAATGAATTTATTGACGGAACCTTAAATCTCCAAAATGCAGAATCCGATTGAATAAATAATATGTTTAGTATTTTTGTAGAATAATTTGTATATACATCGCTGTAATGTATACTGCGTACAATATTATTTTCTTCAAAGTGCTTAGTTGACACAGAACGGATATTTTTTTTAGATATAAATTTGTAAATCAAAAACTTTCAATATACAGACTAACACTACACAGCCAAATTTAAACTAATATGCATATAGTGAATTAAGTAACATGCAAAAGAGAGAATATTGAATGTGTAAATATGTTGATCTGGAGAGCGTATATATGTCTCTAACGTCATCAATACTATTTCCGCCTTTATCTCGAAAGTTCTATTCTCATTCACAGGTCAGAGTTATCTTTCTTTGCCCACCTTATACATACTACGTAAATAGAGAAAATTTCGGTACCGAAAATATACAAAATGCGGAATCTGATTTAAAAACAAATTATATATTTAGTATTTGTAGAAAAATGTCTGTTTTACATAAGAATATCTTGAAAAAATATCTAAAAACAAAAAAATCAAAAATTGACCAAAAACAAATTCACTTCCGGTTCGGACAGGAAGTACTGGAAACACACGAAAACAACTTCAAAACAAATAGAATATCATGATCTAATACTCCTGTAAATTTCATATCTTTACCTCAAACCGTTTCCGAGAAAACTGCCGGACAAAAGTCCATTTTAAAATTCGAAAATCGGCCATAACTTCGGACCGGAAGTGAATTTTTCAAAAAACGGAATTTTATATAAACTTCATATATCAACCTACTTACATGAGAAAAATTGTGAAAATCTATCCAGCCATCTCTGAGTAATCGCGCTCACAAAATTTGGGAGGAATAATAATAATAATAATAATAATAATAAAAAGAAACAATACAAACACTATAAGTCTTCCGTTGTGAACTTTCCCAGGAGAACACAGTAAAAGTACATTTTTTAAGAGCATTGGTACCACCTCAGGTGTATAACACAGGTAGCCATTGGGCCAGAACATAATCTGTTTTCTTGTGGAATTGAAGGATCCATGAAGTTGACCAATCACTGCCCGAGAGGGAAACCATGGTGCCATATTGGACAGCATAATTATTTATTTTAGTGTAGAGCAGATGTGGCATGCTTATTGAAATAGCTTACTATAAATGGTCACATTCTGTATTTCAATGTTAAAGTGGATTCTGAGATACATGTACTAGCTTTCAACCACTCTATAAGATTAAGATAATCTAATTGTGTTCAACAGAAAGCTTGTATTGACTGTTATGAAGGACTTTTATTTTTTTTTTTGAAATTCTTTATTTTGTGTCATTGATTTGAATTTTAGTTATTTGTTATAAGTCCCTTATTAACACATTCTGTGATTGGTAAATGTAAGTTATAGATCAGAGTTTGAAATGTGTTTCAGTAGCGTCGTCCGTCCATCTGTCCGTCTGTATACTTTTTATATTTTCGACTTCTTCTCAAGAACCACTGGGCCAATTTTGACCAAACTCGGTATAAAGCATCCTTGAGTAAAGGGAAATTTAAATTGCTAAAATAAAGGGCCAAGACATCTCACAAAGGGAGATAATCAAGAAAAGACAAAAATAGGATGGGGTCCCCGTTCGAAACAGTCCGGGCGGCTTAGACACGGTTCAGGCACGGATTCCGTCTCCTGAAACCCATGCTTTAGCATTCCGTGCTCCTATGTAAAGCATGTATGGAAAGCCGTGCCTAAAAGTGGTTGAGGCACGGACTCGGCACGGGATATTGGCTGAAATATTTAAATGAGATCACACGGTTTTACAAAACCCGTGTCAGAAAGCCGTGCTTGTTTCCATATATGGACTCACGGATTCTGTAAACCCGTGTCTGAAACCCGTGTCCTTTTCCATATATGGAGACATGGTTTTTTTTAAACCTGTGTCA
>NW_026921975.1:0-19253 GCF_032062105.1 Saccostrea cuccullata | reverse complement strand
TCTTTTGATCATATATAGTGAAAATGCATTTATTCTTTGAAAATCTTCTTCTCTGCTTCTGGGTATTAAATGAACTAACTAAACACATAGTTATGTTGAGCAAGAGTGCCTCTTCCAAAATTGTGAATTTTGTGGCCCTAGGGTCAGGGGTTCTGGTGTTAGGGTAGGGCTCTATTGATCAGATAGTGAAATGCATTAATTCTTTGAAAATCGTTTTCTCTGCTTCTGGGTAATAAATAAACTAATTAAGTTCATAGTTATGTTAAGAAAGAGTGCCTCTTCCAAAATTGTGGATTTTATGGCCCCAGGATCAGGGGTTCTGGTATTAGGGTGGGGCTCTAATGATTATATAGTGAAAATGCATTAATTCTTTGAAAATCTTTTCCTTTGCTCCTGGGTTTATGCCAATGATCCAAGTATATATATTTATGATGAAGAAAGGTGCATCTAGCAAAGTGGTTATTTTTTATGCCCCCTGGTCGGGAGGGGGGGGGGGGTCATAGTCTGAAAATAAATTAATGCTTTGAAATCTGCTCTTTAGTATTAATCAACCATTTTATGATAAAATTTGCAAAATTTTGAAATATGTGGCCCCAGGGTCAGTGGTTCCTTTGGGATGAGGTGCACAACTGGTTATAAAGTGGAAGTGCATTTTCTCTTTGTTACTCTGATCTACTTCTGGGTATTAGGTAGATAGAGTAAGCATGCTAAGTTTATAATTATGATAGGCAATATGGTGCCTCTTTCAAAATTGTGAATTGTGAATTTCATGGCCTCTGGTTTAAAACACGAACCAATTTTAATTGTTTGAAAGTTGTTGCACGATACTCAGGTGACCTATAAGGCCCGTGGGCCTCTTGTACATGTATTACACAGGTAAATTACCTGTGACTAAACATTTTTAAATATAGTATGATTTTTGACCTCATGACATTGACCTTGAAGTTTGACCTACTTTTCAAAAACTTTAACCTTGGTCATAACTTTTGATAGAAAAGAGATAAGGTTTTCATATCAAAGCTGTGTATTGACTGTGACAAGACCTTTCTAAATACACTATGATATTTTACCCTGTGACCTTGACCTTGATGTTTGACCTTCTTTTCAAAAATGTTAATTTTTCCTTATAACTTTTGATTGAAAGACATAGGCCTTTCATATTTTGTCATGTGCATTTCCTGTGACAAGATATTTCTAAACATGCTATTTCTGACCCCTTGACATTGACCTTCACGATTGACCTAATGATTTTAAAATCAACTGCTGTTATAAGATCTGAATGACGTACAAAAAGGCGTTCATATTTGAAACAATATGCCATAAAAAATTACATCATACACACAAAGACACCGAAGGTGGGGGACCACAATTCTATGAAATTGCTTGTTTATAGCTGTTGTAAAGTACCGTATTTATGGGTATTGTTTTAGTGACAGAGTCAAACTATGAAGACATTGAACAGGCAAGTTAGAGAAAATATGTTCTATAGCAGAATTCAATAAAATTTCAACTAAATAAATGTTTTAAATTATCTTTTAAAATCTTTTACCAAAAAAACACCACTGAATTATCTCAATAGGAAAATATCAAGGGATAAGCCAAGAAGTTCACATGTTCTATCATAGTATCTGCATAAGAATATCTAGAAAAATGATGTAAAATGCCTCATCCTATGTTCTGAATTCCCCCTGTCTATGGATTTTTTAAAAATTAGAGCTAAAAATGAGCCTTTCAACCTGTATACCCCATCAACTTATACCCCAAAAAGTACGGTACTTGAAAATATGTCTAGAACAATAACTGAAAAATAAAATACCCAAGCTTTCAAGAAAGTGTAGTGTTATACAATGTAGTTTTGTTTTATAACTCAGGTATGTCAGGTATTCCAGTGAAATATTAGTCAGACTTTCTCTGTCATACAAATTAAATCCAACATTTTTTAAAGAATTAATCATGCTCAAAAAATTTAATTTGGAACCAGGTATTCTCCATACATCTATAAATCTGAAACTCATACTGGTATTTCTTAAACTTGTTCTTTACATGTGGCTTTTATGAAATATGTTAATATAGCATTGATTAAATACTCATGACGGTGTATGATTATGTTTCCAATTACATATACATGTTTTGACGTCAAGGTATGATAAGGAAATGACAAATAGAGGAGAAACTAACTGCGGAAGTGTTAATTATAAGAACAAACAATTTAATTGGGTAATCAGTATTCAATTAACACTATCTGAAACTGTATATTACTCCTGAGTGTGTAAATATACAAAAATATCTGGACTTTCCAACATAGGTACAGGCATTTTTTTTAAAAAGTCAGAAAATGGAATACTGGTACAGTAAAATTTGTTTAGTACAAACACGGATATTGTGAATTTCCGGATTTAGAAGTAACCTTGGATCCTCAGTTATATTAATCTAATAAATTCCTTATATCGATATAATGAATTACAGATATAGCGAAGTAATTTCTTAGGTTCCAGTCATACTTAGGTTCCAGTCACTTCGTTATGACAAAGTTTTGCTATAGCACATTTCTAATAGCAGTATTTTTTTTTAGCTCAACTGAGCTGAAAGCTCAAGTGAGCGTTTCTGATCACCCATTGTGCATATTCTGCCCTTCTGTCTGTAAACTTTTCACAGTTTCAACTTCTCAAGAGCCACTGGGCCAAATTTAACTAAACTTCGTTAACACATCTTTGGGTGAAGGGGAGTTTAAACTGTAAAAATGAAGGGCCAAGTCCCCTTACAAGGGGAGATAATCAGAAAAGACAAAAATAGGGTGGGGTCTTTAAAAAATCTTCTCAAGAACCATTTTGTTCATATCATGACCAGGGGAAGGGAGGGGCCACATTGGAGGATGGAGTAGTATAACCCCCCCCTAAACTTTTCAATACTTAACTGATTTGTGTTCAATACTGAACTGATTTGTGCTTTACCTAGCCATTGAGCTCAGGTAAGCGATGTGACCCATGGGCCTCTTGTACAATGACCATGAGTAGTGTTTAGCATCAAACAACTGCAAATGTTTATGAACACTTGGATAATAGAAAATGAATTTTGTACTTCACTGGCTGGTTTCAGCAGTGTTGGAAATTTACTGAAACAAAAATCGGTCATTTTAAAAATGGACACTTTTCTTAAGAAACTGAGAAAAATATATGCATCATGTGACTTAAGGATGATGTTTACTCAGGTTTCAGAGGACAGAAAGGAAATTTTATACAAATAAAAATGAATTATAGTTGAATTTTCAATGTCTTAATTTGTTTAATTAAAAACATGAGAAATGTTGGTGATTGGATGTCAGTTATTATGATGATCTGTTTATAATAATACTGGTAGTTGCTTTTCAGTAGGAGTATCTTAATTAATATTTTAATGCTGCTATTCACAAATAAGATGTTTAGTCATAATTAATATATTATTTGTTTATAGCTTGTATTAATTTATTTTGAATGAATAAGTTGTACAGTGTATTATTTTAATTATTAGATAATTGTTGATTCATATGTATTTAAAATTGATCATGAAATAAACCCACTACGTGAATATGAAATTATGGATATCGATTAGATTTAGAATATCATTCAAAATTCTGAAATTTAAGTATAACTGTTCAGTGGGTCAAGCACTAGAATATTTAACTGAACTTTTGACAAAACAAAGTTTAAATAAAAAATTATGCTCTTCTTGAAATTCCGAAAGTTGAATGTAGTCTGATTCAATTTGTTCAATAAAAGGAAAACTTTCCTTGACTGAAGTTTTAGTACCATCGGACCAAAGTTGTGGAATGTTTACTGCCCTAGTATATTAAACAATTAAAATCAATTGATATTTTCAAAAACAACTTAAAAACTTACTTCTTCAGGGACTTTAATCAAAGAAATCAGTTTTAGTGAATATGTACCTCTACTGAACTAAAACTCCTGAAACACAAAAAATTACCTGATTGTCCATTTGCCGTGTGTTGTGACATGTTGTATGTAAACAGTTTCAGCTAATCATGAATTCTGGATTAGAATCACTTGGCAAAGAATGGGTGGACTTTAAACGCCCTATTTTGAATCTTTTTGAAAGTAAAAGAAATGAATCCAAAATATTTTACAAGCAATAGAAAGAGCTACATATACTTGGTTAAACCATATACATGTAAGTGGAAATTTTAGCGAGACACAAATTTAGCAATTGTACTTAACAAGAGGCCCAAGGACCTTGAATCGCTCTTCTGATAAATTGTACAATCTATCACTTCTATTAGAAGCCTCCAACTCTATTAGTATCATAAGACCCAAAATGCATCAACTTACAAAGTTTGATAATATTTAGCCAGTTAAGACTGAAGATATTATAATATAATTATAAAATACCATAAGTAGGTCACAGTGACCTACTTTTTGATTGAAATTTTCTGAGGACTCAAGATACATTAATTGAGAAAGACTGATGATTCTAATTAGATAAGTACCTGAGATATTCAAAAGTAGGTCATCATTCTCTGAAAACCCAAGATGCATCATCTGACAAAGATTGACGATTCTAAGCCAATTAGTACCAGAGATAAATAAATATAGCCATCAAATGTCAAAAGTTGGTCACGGTGACCTACTTTTGGTCGACATTATCCAAAAACCCAAGATGCCTAAACTGACAAAATTTTATGATTCTAAGCCATTAAGTACCTGAGATATTCAAAAGTAGGTCACCATGACCTACTTCTTGTTGGACATTGAATGAAACCGTAAGATGCCTCAACTGACAAAGTTTGATGATTCCGAGCCAATAAGAACCAGATATCATTAAATATAGCCATAGAATGTCAAAAGTAGGTCACTGTGACCTACTTTTTGGTTGACATTCTCCAAAAACCCAAGGTGCCTAAACTGACAAAGTTTGATGATTCTAAGGTAATACATACCTGAGATATTCAAAATTAGGTCACCGTGACCTACCTTTTGGTCGACATTCTTCGAAAACCCAAGATGCCTCAACTGAGAAAGTTTGATGATTCTTAGCCAATAAGCGCCTGAGATACTTAAATATAGCCATAAAATGTCAAAAGTAGGTCACTGTGACCTACTTTTTGGTCTACAATCTCCGAAAACCCAAGATGCATCAACTGACAAAGTTTGATGATTTTAGGTTAATAAGTACCAGAGATTCTTAATTATAGCCACAAAATGTCAAAGTAGGTCACCATGACCTACTTTTTGGTCGTCACTCTCCGAAAACCCAAGATGCATCAACTCACAAAGTTTGATGATTCTAAGCCAATAAGTACGAGATATATTAAAATAAAGCCATAAAATGTCAAAAGTAGGTCACCATGACCTACTTTTTGGTTGTCACTCTCCGAAAACCCAAGATGCATCAACTCACAAAGTTTGATGATTCTAAGCCAATAAGTACCGGAGATACTTAAATAAAGCCATAAAATGTCAAAAGTAGGTCACCATGACCTACCTTTTGGTCATCACTCTCCGAAAACCAAATATGCATCCACTCACAAAGTTTGATGATTTTAAGCCAATAAATACCTAAGATACTTAAATATAGCCATAAAATGTTGAGTAGGTCATCGTGACCTACATTTTGGTCGACATTTTTCAAAGACCCAAGATGCATGTACTGACCAACTTTGATGATCGTAGGTCTGAAGGTAATCAAAATATGCGTCTTAAACAATTTGAAAACAAATGTCGGCAAAATTCAAAAAGTAGGTCAGAGTGACCTACTTTTTCATAAATATGTTTTAAGGTCTCAAGATGCATCAAAGTACAAGATTTGATGATTCTAAACCTCCCAGTGTCTGAAATAATGGGATTTAATGTTTTTAAAAGGATAAGTCATAAAGTTCAAAAAAGTAGGTCACGGTGACCTACTTTTAAGTTGACATTGTTTGAGGACCCAAGATGCATCAACTGACAAAGTTTGATGATCATAGGCCTTAAAGTGTCCAAAATATGCCTTCAAATCAATTTGAAAACAAATCCCCACAAAATTTAAAAAGTAGGTCACCGTGACCTACTTTTGAGCTAACATGATGTGAAGTCGTAAGGTGCATCAACTTACACAATTTGATGATCCTAGTCCTTATAGTAAGCAAAATATACACGTTTTTATTAATTGTAAATTTAGGTCAACTTTGAAGTGACCTTGAGACCACGCCCTTTGCCCCAGGGTAATTCCCCCTGCAAATTTTAATCTTCGACATATCCTGATCCTTGTATGTAAGTTTGGTGAAAATCTGCCTGGTGGTTATGGAGAAGAAGATTTTTTAGCAACCAGTACTTTTGGTTTTGTTTTCCTGATTATCTACCCTTGTTTAAGGGTCCCAACCCTTATTTTAGTATAAATGGTAGCCCTTGGGCCAAGGATACCCTGTGACAAATTTGGTACTGATTGGCCAAGGGGTTCTTGAGTTATGGCCCATATTCTAAAAAGTTTACGCACACCGCACAAATGGCTATAGCATTAGCTCTTTGAGCCTTTGGCTCAGAAGAGCTAAAAATTGATACTTTATTTTTAGTGAGAAGTGATTTGAGTGATTTTTAAATGCTATCAGAAGAAGCTATTACAACTTAAAAGCAATTAATTTTTAGCAATATTCGGTTTTAGTGCTCACAGTACCCTGGCTAATAATGCCAGAATTAAATCCTTGTTAAAAATTCTGCTTATACGGTATTAGGTATTACATTTGTACAAAAGCAATGCTTTGTTGTCATGAATCAAAACAGCAGCAACGGTACATATTTCCTATCATAAATACATGTTATTTTGTTTATTTCACAGGCCTTGTTGGTAATTGTTTTATACACCATACTAAGGAACCCCTGTGTACAAGAGTGCCTTGGACCACAAAAGCGAGCCTACTCCATGTCTACTGAAAATCTACAGCAGAATGGTAGCCTACCAACAGATTTCCATCATCATACCTTTACAACAGAGATAGGCAGCCTGAAGGGCTCTACTGCCTCTGTAGTTAATGAGGTATGTACAACAGAAATAGGCAGCCTTAAGAATTCTACTGCCCCTGTAGTTAAGAAGTATGTACAACAGAAATAGGCAGTCTTAATAGTTCTATTGCCTCTATAGTTAATTACAACAGAGATAGGCAGCCTTAAGGATTCTAATGCCTCTTTAGTTAATGAGATATGTGCTACAGATATAGGCAGTCTTACTTGTTCTTCTACCTCTGTAGTTAATGAGGTACATGTACAACAGAGAGTCTTATTAGGGCTATACACCTCTAGTAAATTAGAAAAACTAAGTGCACCTATTAAAACTCTTTTAGAACAAAAATGGATATAGCGAATTGTGGATATAGCAAAGTTTTTCAGAGCAATGTACATATTGCGAATTTGCTATTATATAAATATAGCCCTTTTTTGAGATCGATCCATATATATAGATATATTGACTTCACAGAAAAGCGCATCAACTGAGCATGAAGTAAAAATAATGTATTTAAATACACAAATTCAGACCAGCGCGCAGTCACAGTATTACAAAAGCTATTCTTCCAAGAAATACATGAGTAAATTGTCAAATTCCTACTTTTAATAGTTTTACAGATATTAAGTGTGGCAGACAGATGACAAACAGACAGACATCAGACAAAGTGATCCCTGTTTGTTGCTTTGCTCTGCAGGCAACAAAAATATAACCTTAACACTTGGCTTTTTAGCTCACCTGAGCCAAAGGCTCAAGTGAGCTTTTCTGATCAAAATTTGTCCGTTGTCTGTCGTTGTCGTTAGCATCGTTGTCGTTGTCGTTGTTGTAAACTTTTCACATTTTCATCTTCTTCTCAAGAACCACTGGGCCAATTTCAACCAAACTTGCTACAAAATATCCATGGGTAAAGGGGATTCAAGTTTGTTCAAATGAAGGGCCATGCCCTTTTCCAAGGGGAGATAATTATGAATTAGAGAAAAATTAATGGCATTTTTAAAAAATCTTCTTCTCAAGAACCACTGGGCCAGGAAAGATGAAACTCATGTGGAATCATCCTCAGGTAGTGTAGATTCAAGTTTGTTCAAATCATGACCCCCCAGGGGTAGGGTGGGGTCAAAATGGCCGATCAAAGTTTTAAATAGGAATATATAGGAAAAATCTTTAAAAATCTTCTTCTCAAGAACAACTGGACCAGGAAAGATGAAACTCATTTGGAATCATCTTTAGGTAGTGTAGATTCAAGTTTGTTCAAATCATGACCCCCAGGGGTAGGATGGGGCCAAAATGGCCGAATAAAGTTTTACATATGAATATACCGTAAAAATCTTTAAAAATTTTCTTCTCATGAACCACTGGACCAGGAAAGATGAAACTCATGTGGAATCATGTTTAGGTAGTGTAGATTCATGTTTGTTCAAATCATGACCCCCTGGGGTAGGGTGGGGCCAAAATGGCCGATCAAAGTTTAACATAGGAATATATAGGAAAAATCTTTAAAAATCTTCTTCTCAAGAACCACTGGACCAGGAAAGATGAAACTCATGGAATCATCCTCAGGTAGTGTAGATTCAATTTTGTTCAAATCATGACCCCCGGGGGTAGGGTGGGGCTAAAATGGCCAATCAAAGTTTTAAATAGGAATATATAGGAAAAATCTTCTTCTCAAGAACCATTGAGACAGGAAAGATGAAACTAATGTGGAATCATCCTCAGATAGTGTAGATTCAAGCTTGTTCAAATCATGACCCCCGGGGGTAGGGTGGGGCAAAATGGCCGATAAAAGTTTTACATAGGAATATCTAGGGAAACCTTTTAAAATCTTGTTTTCAAGTACTTTAAAGCCATGCTTAGTGATATTTATAGGGAATCATCCTCAGGTAGTGTAGATTAAAGTTTGTTCAAATCATGACCCCCTGGGGGGTTAAAATTAAAGCCCCCCCCCCCCCCCCCCTCAGCAAACTTTCAGTTCTGATCTGATGTGTGATTTTTCGTAGCCTATTGCTCAGGTGAGCGATGTGGCCCCTGGGCCTCTTGTTAATTAATGAGATAAATATACAGTCAAACCTTTTTACATTCTTATGGGACTAAGAAAAATTTTTGAGATACCCAAGGATTCAAGATATCAGGGGAAAAATCCTGTATTTGGGATTTCTATATCACTTCAACATATACGTGGTGTTCAAGATTTCAGTGTTTGAGATACTTCAGTTCAAATGAAACTAAAAAAAAAAAGGCAATAAGCTTCTGTTGATGAAGTCCATGTACAACTGTATAACTGGAAAAAAATGGCCTGAAAGGTCCTGCTGGCTTTTGTAGTTAATGAAATGGATACCGGTATATGTCAACTAAAAAAAAACCAAGGAAATTTTCTCTATTGGTGCTAATTAGGAATAATGTAGATGACGAGAAAAATATTAAAAACTAGCTGCAGGATGTCTTTGTGGATTGAGTTAGGAAACGTACATACTGTAAATGCTCAAATGTTCCTGGGGGATTAAACTTTATTTCGTTGTTAACAATTATCACCGAAATTAAATCCCACACAAAATTTTTTGTGACTTTATATTGAATAGGGTGATACCTTCAAAAAAATGAAATTAAATGCCCTCGAAACTATTTAAACTGACCAATCAATGAAATTTTATCCCCCGAATATTAGTGTATCTACAGTATCTCAATTTCATTGATTTAATACATCAAACTGAAATTAAAATGAATTTTAAGCCTTACATTTTGTATCTTTCCAGGAGTGGGAGAGAGATTCTACATTACCATCTAAATCTACCACAATGAAAGTGAAAAGAACACTGCCCTCTAGTGGCAATATTTATGTGACACCGCCAGTGTTGGTCCGTGACGGAACAGATGATTTCCAGGACCTCCTACATGCATTAAAAACACAGGAAAGCTCTAGTGATGCAGACAGTTTGGAGTCAGAAAAGATCTCCGAAATCTCAAGCAAAGTAGACCGATATGAAATGCGAAGGATATCAATAGCAGATACTCATTTATGATAAAAGACATATAACATGATAATCAAAAGATGAACATATGATGGTCTATTTTTCAATGCATGTTCATCAAGAAATCATTGATCCCAGTGATTTATAAAATATATAGATATGTGTATGCTGTTAGATGTTGTATATTTAATTTTTAAATGCGTACTTTACATTTAATTATTTTATTTTGTGTATTTAAATTGAATTTTGATCTCAATGTTAATTATGTAAAACATACCAAATCATGAAGTTTTTCAATTATACAAAATGCATGCTCTCATAGAACATATAAATCTTTTATATTTGCAATGTTTTATAGCATTAAAAATTTAAATATATTTTAGAGCGAAGTTTTTTTAATAGCTAACCTGAGCTGAAAGGTTAAGTGAGCTTTTCCTGTAACATTTTGTCCTGCCTTTGTCTGTCAATCAATTTGTAAACTTAACCAATTTTTAACTTCTTGTAGTGTTGGGGAATCGGAAAAAAATCAGAATCGATTATCGGTAATAATCGGCTGGGCATAATTGATTAATAATCGATTATAATCGAAATTTTGAACTTTAAAGAAATTAATATAGAAAAGTTAAAACTTATTCAGATTTCTGTCAGACTTTTACAAAAAAAACCCATTTACTTACATAAACTATTCAAAAATTTTAATTGAAATTTCTTTTTTTAAATTTGAAAAATAATATTTTGTTACTTAAACAATATAGGACTATTGAAACAGAATGGGAATTTATTATTTTTTTTTATAAAGTCCATGCAATGGGTATTTTACTGATATTAGTCCCACCTTTCATTTAATACATGTACATGTATTTATTTCTCAAAATTATTTTTAATTAGTTTAAATTGCAAGTTTTAAAAGTAATTATCCAGAAGTTAGACTTGTATTTATGATTATAATTACGTTTAAAGATTGACTAGACTAATTATGTTTTCCTCTGTATAGTAAAACCTTGCAATATTACCGTTTCCTTGTATTAGTCTAACCCCATATTCAATCATGGCGGTAAAAGTATCAACAAGACATGGAATCCTTCCATGTTTTCAACGTTCATCACCACTTTTATGCTCTTTGCACTTGGATTTGGTAATAAAATTAAAGTATGACAATTTTATTTTTTGTTAGCGATGTCGGCGACATTTATTTTATAATCGATTAGTAGCATCGAAGAGCTTCTAACGACCGACAATCGATTGTCGGCGACAATCGTTCCATCACTAACTTCTTGCCACAAAGCATTCTTTGTTGAGGAGAAATTTAAATTCAAGTGATCATGAAGAGGCATACACCCTCCTTTAAAAGGTGGGAGGGATCGATTTTTAAAAAGAATAGGTGAAAAAATATAATAACATCATAATTTTCTTCTCAATAGCAAATGAAACTTTTATGAGTTTCCTGACATAGTGTAGATTTAAGTTTACTAAAATCATGTTCCCATGGCTACCATTGTGTGGGTTGTGGCCACAGCAGGGTCATGATAAGTCTTAATGTGCAAGCATATAAGGTAGTGTAAATTCAAGTTTTCTTAGATCGGAGTCCCCAGGCTAATAAAGGAGATCATTGTGTTACAAGGAAATATGGTAAGCAAAGCCAGGGTTTCTCGGGTGAGCATTCTAGCCAATGTTAATGGGCCTCTAAATTATTTCCAAAAAGATGCTGTAAAAGTTATTCATTCTGTCTGCATTTATTTTTTTAACATCACCTATTTTTTTCAAGATTTATTCAAGAGAAAAACAAACGTTGGCAAAGTACGACAAAAGCTAAAAGCCATTGAATTTGAACATCAATACACGTACTATTTTTAAAAATAAACCAATAAATTTTATGTATGTGTATCATGTCAAGGTTCACTGAGTCAAAGGTCAAATATTGTGAAATCGCTCATTTTTGTGGGGGTTTAATTTTCGTGGTTTTTGAGGTATTAAGGGACCCATGAATTTCTGACCACCACAAAATGTAATTTTTGACAAATATATTACTACTCAATAATTCTTCATCCATGATATTAAATCCCCATGAACCCATATTTTTTTCCTCAAGCCACAAAAATCTGACCCAACTAAAATATGTGATTTACAGTAGCTATTTTATGATACCTGCAGCACAGGCCTTTGGATCGCTTAAAAAAAAATTGTGTGTGTAAAAAAAAAATAAAGGTACTGAACTCTTACACTGGGTACCTAATTTCGCTAATAAAATATTTTTTATTCTAATGCTCTAAAATTCTACTTTCTATTGAAATCTATTCATAGATAAACATTCTTCAATTCTACCAAAGCTCATTCCGAAATTCCATATATTTCTTGAGATATTCTGAAATCAATTTCAAAAATGACCTACTTTCTTTTACTCGACATTAGCTTGGGCCCCTGGTCATTCACATGTAAACAGACGGTGTTTGAAGTGCGGCGAAGAGTTGCAAAATATTTGCAAAATCTTTCAACAATTTAAAGTTGATTTCTTACTCCAGATTGTAACGTTAAGTCTGTAATAATATTCCTTTCGCGAAAAATTAATTTGAAAACGTCAACATCAACAACTACTTATGAATGTAAATGAAGCCATGGTAGAACGAATTTTTCCGAAATGCATTATATACCTTTCGATTTTCAAAACAATTAGACCGCTAAAATGTTGTTTGTAACTCAGTTACACCATATAATCAAATTAAAGAAAAACCTTGTAAAGCTTGAATGCAAATGAGCAAATATTCATTGAGTTTAGAATAAATTCCGGGGAAAATTTGTCCCGTCGTTCCCGCTTTACAATTAGTGAAGGCCCAAGCTGATGTCGAGTAAAAAAATTAATGTAAATTTGGGAATTGATTTCAGAATATCTCGAAAAGTATAAGGAATTACGGAACGAACTTTGGTAGTAATGAACATTGTTTATATTTGAATAGATATGGATAGAAAGTAAAATTGTAAAGCATTTTATTTAAAAGAATTTTATTGGCGAAAGTAGGTACCCCATGAAAAGAGTTCCATACCTTTATTTTTTTTTTCAACACCTCAATTTTTTTTCTAAGCGATCTAAAGGCCTGTGCCTGCAGTAATGTACCTCTAATAAATATTGGTAGGTATAGAAAGACCTTGCATCATATACTAGTAATTTAATAATAGATATGCCATGAATTAGATAACTTAAAAGTTAAAACACACACATGTATATAATCAATAAATTTATTTGAATTACATGTAAAAAAAAAAAAAAAAAAAAAAACATAAATAATCAAAGTTTACAGAGACAATGAATGTTGTCTTTAGGTAAGGCAATGGGATGTCCAGATTAATGTTTGTGAAGCAGCTAGGTTAAAGGTTTTGTTCCAGGTAAATGTTTTTGTGCAAGTCTTATTTCCAAGTAACTATGTACCGGTATAAGCCCTATGCTGATCAAACTTGCATGGACGATACACCGAAGGATCTAAGGCAAAGTCCCACATTAAGCTAATAATCTAGTAGTGAACATCCCAAGATGTAATCTAAATCCAGCATCTGAAGCAAGTTTGAGAGTGATTTTAGATGAATGCCTTGATGCATCACCCTTACCAAAGTAAAATTATTGCAGCAATATTGCTGCTATATTGCAGCAACATTGCGGCAACACATTTTTGTCACCAGAAACAAGCTTTTTGGGTTAGTGAAATATCACAGCTAGCTGCAACAACTTCTGGTGACATTCTGGCAATACTGCCAGAAAAAAACTTTCTGGCAACATCTAGGATTACCCATGAGCCATTTGTTGAGCATGCTCAGTCATTTACTTCCTCTTTTTAAATAAAGTGGAGGGAATTCAAAGGCAAGCATGTTTTGCTTCATTACTGACTTGTATCAAGTTAATTAGAGTTGTTAATTGTGTACAGTGGGATTAGTCAAGATGAGTAGTAAGACTGCATATGACTAGAAAAAAGAATTTAAGCAGAATTATAGGAATGTGTACTCTGTTTCCATATCATCAGACTTGGTGAGTCAAAACCAATATTCTTTTTGAGATGAATGATTCAATGGAGATAAAACTGGAAAAATTATATGTGTTTCAATTAGTGCTTGTGATGCATGCATACTAGACTTGTATGTCTATATATCCTAGAGTAGCAGGAAAAGATGAATTAAAGCATGTTATTTGAAAGTTAATGCAGAGTTGCTGGACATTTTCACAGTGGCATATTAATATTGTTTCTATTAACATTTTTTATGCGCCCGTCTCGATAGATCGGGGGTACATATTGTTTTTGTCCTGTCTGTTTGTTTGTAAACTTTAACCTTCACCATTACTTTTGAACCAATGAGAGATAATTTCATATTTGGTATGTCAACTCCACTAATTAAGTTCTTTCAAATGACATCAAGGTCAATGACCTTGTGACCTTGACTGTGACCTATATGCTAAAAATAGCTTTTTCGAATATTCATCATAACTTAAAATTAATGAAAGATAGAGACTTTATATTTAGTATGCATAATTCACTAATTAACCTTTTTCAAAAGACACCTGAAGGTCAATGACCTTAAGACCTTGGCTGTGACCCATATCCTTAAAATAGATTTTTTGAACCTTGGACATAAATCTTGAGCCATAAAAGATAGAGAACTTGTATTAAGTATGCACCCTTCATTAATTAAGCTCTTTCAAATAACACCAAGGTCAATGACCTTGAGACCTTGACTGTGACCATATACAATGTACTTGAAATAGATTTTTTGAAACTTCGACATAACTTTTGAGTCATAAAAGATGGAGAATTCATAGTTAGTATGCACCCTTCACTAATTAAACTCTTTCAAGTAACACCAAGGTCAATGACAATTTGACCTTTACTGTGACCCATATGCTAAAATAAGCCATTTTGATCCTCTGCCATAAATTTTGAACTATAAGAGATAGAGACTTCATATTTAGTATGCATACTCCACTAATTAAGTTCTTTCAAATGACACCAAGATCAATGACCTTGTGACCTTGACTGTGACCCATATGCTATAAATAGCTTTTTCATCAAACTTTATTGCCACCAGGTGCATAGTGTTTCACAAACATATCTTGATTTTCATTATGATGATCAACATAATTTTCTATCTGTTCAAATAGCAGAAGTAGCTATTTCTTATTGCCCCTGTGGCTTGCTATTGTTTGTTATATTCCTCAGCACAGTTTGTTAATTGTTAGATTGATAGATCATTATTTCTATTAAATACCAATTTATATGTAACTTACATACGAAAAATAACATTTCCGCAATATTGCGGCAAAAATGCCGGAAGATGTTGCCAAAAGATCAATATTTTGGTCATGATTTGCAGCAATATTGCCGCAACCCCTTTCTGGCAATATTGCCGCAAAACTATTTAACATACGAAAAACGATATAGCCGCAATATTGCGGCAATAATGCCGGAAGATGTTGCCAGAAGATCAACATTTTGGTCATGATTTGCAGCAATATTGCCGCAACCCCTTTCTGGCAATATTGCCGCAAAACTAATTTACATACGAAAAACGATATAGCCGCAATATTGCGGCAATGTATTGCCAGAATGTTGCTGCAATATTGCAGCAATAAAGCCAGAAGATTATCTGGAAAAGTATGTCAGATCCAGTATCTAAAGCAAGTCCACTTTTGTGCATCCTTTAAGATGCATCATCCGTGCAAGTTTTGTTTTTAGTTACTTTAGAATGAACCTGATCCAAAGACATTAACCTGTTTACTCATCCAGAAAATGTAGGTCAGATCCAGTATCCGAAGCAAGTACATTAGTATACATGCATCCTTGGATGTATCATTCATGTAAGTTTGGTCAACATAGGATTTATAGTTACTTGGAAATAAGACCAGTGTCAAAAACTTTAACCTGTTCACTCATTTGGAAAATGCAGGTCCGATTCTAGCATCCTAAGCAAGCCTGGTAGTGTGCATCCTTAGATGTATCATCCATGCAAGTTTCATCAGCATAGAGTTTATACCAGTACATAGTTACTTGGAAATGAGACTTGCATAAAAAACATTAACCTGCAACAAAAACTTGAACCTAGCTGCTTCACAAACATTAATCTGGTCATTCCATTGCTGATATTGCAGCATCTGAAACCTTGACTGGTACAACTGAAACTCAGTAGAAGCATCCTACATGCATCTCTGACTAATGTAGGGCAAAAACGTACTTAAAAAGAAATCGCACAAAAACTTTAACCTGGGAAGCCAAAGCAAACACTGACGCCAAGGGTATCATATTACCTCCCCACAATTTCGTTGAGTTGAGTTAAAAAGTGAAAAGACTGCATGTTACTTATTTCTAAACTAGTTCTCTGTGACATATGAGTGAAATTTATTTCTCAATACAATAATTGCCTATATTAACAGAAACTTTTATAGAATCCACATAATGAATGGTAATATGATAATCAAAGCAAGAGATTTGTTTTCTCGATAATTTGATCCACAATTTCAGCTGGAGGCACTTTGATGTCCACTTGGATACATTTTTCATCTATGGTTGGAATTTCTAGAGTAGCTAACTGAGAGTCTAGTAGAGAGGGCGGCAAGAAATGACCAAAGCGACTGTTTAATCTGCCCTGGATCACCGCCCTGTCACCATGTAAAAGGACAAACAAAATGTCAGGAATCGGATCCTCAGATGAACAACCATTTACCAAGACATCTCTGTATACTTTCTTTAGTGCTGAGCAAGTAACAACACCAGATTTCCCCTCTTTTGACAATCTGAAAAATGCATGTACATAGGTAATTATAAGTTCTGAGACTGCATAAATTGTTAAAATATGAAATGGGGTTATTGTTAAAGTTTGATTGACTACAAGTTGTTATTACATATAATTAGTTCTTAACTTGCTTACCCTTTCATGTACTTGTTTATTGCTAATAACCATGGAAGTCTATCCTATATCAGAAATAAAAGGATTTATCTACACTTAAAACTTGAAAAAAAAGAACATGCAAGAACAAGCTATACATGCAAGAAATAAATATTGTAAAAGTAGGTCATCTTTTAAAAAAATCTGTTTCATTGCATGCCCTCTCCCAACCAACTGGCAAAAAATGACATGACTCAAAACTTATTTTAACCTCCAAGGAACAATTTTTTTAATGCATTCTGGGAAAATTATAGATCTTGTAAATTCAACATTGATGTTGATATTTTTTTGGAGGAAAAAATTCCAGTCTTCCTAACATCCAATTCTTTTCATCCTGAGTCAGGAGAGGGCAAACAAACAATATTATAAAGTTGGCCTTATCTAGGTGTTTCAACTTCATAGCTCACCTGGTCAGTCAGAGGGATTCCATTAGACATTTTCTCTTTGTTTTCTTTGGAGTGAAACTCATCCGCATCTCTAAATGGCAGTCCTAGCTATAAGATAATATAAAGGAAAAAAAAATTAAGCTGATTCATGTTTCTCTCTCTCTTTAATGAGTTACTGTTTGTTTGTTTGTACATGTATATCTCTTCAAGAATTTTCACTTGTGTCAAGATGCCATAACTTGTCCACAGAAAGCTGCAAATTTAGACCTGTACTCCTCGTTTAGGGCCTTTGAGCAGTGGACATCAGTTAATATGATCCCATCAAAAGGATCTGTCTCCAAGTTCCATTTTGGAATTCCAACCCAGGACCTTATAAGAACTCCCTACTCCACAACTCTAGAGGAAATGCTGTAACCACTATCCCATGCAAGTGACCCATAAAGTTGATGCAAGCTAGGTATTGGCTTTCTATGCAAAAGAGCTACATGTAAAAAAATATATGAGATTTTCTCTGTTATTCTAAAGAAGGATTAAACTTACTTTTTTGAATATTCTTGGTACATATGCTCATATTGTGGTATTAATAGCATTTAATCCACATGAATTATGACATCATTGTTCTTTACCAGCAATTATTTTGAAAAATCTGATGAGCAAGACAATAATGTCACTAATTATTTAAAACTTTTTTTAAAACTCCGCAAGAGAATAAAGTATGTACGAGGGTTGTTCGGAAATTATTGAGACAATTACATTTACTCCATAAAGGACGGATGTAATTTCAGGAAAATTCATCTACATTTTATAAAGAACGAATAAAACACTTATGCAAATTTTCTATTTCCTATGATAATCAGAAAAGTTTCGGTGAAATAATAAACATGCATATGTCTATCGACCCGGAGCAGCATCACTACGTCATTTTAACATTACGTCAGCCACGGATGGTTTCGCATGTAAAACGATCGGAAAGCGTTTAATCTTTTTCCTTCTTTGTTATTACATATAACAGTACAAAAATCAAATAGTCTCTTGTCTTAAATTATTCCTTAAAAATGTTTGCTGTTGCTACCCGAGCGTAATATTTTCATTTGTGGAAAAAGATGACTTAAAATCATGCAGTGCCGATATATGCAACGCGGGTCAACGATATTCATACCGTAACGATATTAATACCGTACGTAACTCATGGTTGTCCAGAGCTTTTAATTTTACTCTGGTTGAATTAATTGAAAAAAAATGTATACCAATGAAATAACAAACCCTTACACATTATTTTTTTCTCGTAGTTATTATTTTAGCAGGTCATTGATTTTGGAAAAGAGTTCTACATTGCGCTACACAAAATTTTAGGTATGTTCGCTGCTCCGCCCTTGACGTCAAAATCCATTTTTTCGTTCTGGACAGATTTCTCTACCGTGCTTATTTTTTTTATGATCTCCATATTCCTGATCAAAATTCTATCAAAATTGCACAACATGAATTTGAATTAAAGCTGAAACATTATACATAAAAAAAGAATTATTTTCGCTATTATTATTGGTCCACAAAGAGTTAGAACGTGGGTGTTACATATTTTCAATACTGCAGTATCTGATTTCGAGACTGCTCCGGGTACCCCTACTGATGACGCATTTATATACCATTATACAGAAAATATTTAATATTTGTAAAATATTTTTTGCTTTTATAAATTCTTAATGTATGTCAAACGTATATGCAAATTTTTACCGAAAGACGTTCATTAGAAAGCAAAATATACACAATGTCTCAATAATTTTCGAACAGCCCTCATAATTAGATAAACACAAGATTTAATAATATTAAGTGCCATGAATATATGTACATGTACTCCAAAAATTGATAAAAATGCAGCACAAGTGTCAGTTCAATTCTTGGTACTACATGTATTTGTGGAGTTTTGATTTAAAGTGCAGAATCTACCATGAGTTTCTTTAAATTTTCATTAATGACACCTTAAAGGTACTTGGACACAGATTTGAAGTTAATATTTTCTCTA
>NW_026921974.1:0-19327 GCF_032062105.1 Saccostrea cuccullata | reverse complement strand
AACCTTTATACCATTAAATTTTACATAACATAATAACACAAAAAGCGCAAAATTATGTATGGTCAAATGGAAAAAGTTTCCTACTATTTAGGAGTCACATGATCATTTGCCATTACTGTTTACAGGGACTGGAAGTGTATATTGAGATCCCCCCCGAATTTGCAGGACTATAATAAAAAAAGAATTTGGATGCCCTCCACCCTAGAAAACAGACACCACCATAACTTCTCCTTTTATTTGATTCTCAGGAAATTCTGGTCTGGAAATCCCCCCTCCCTCTCAGAAAAAAATTCTGTATTTTGTAACTGAATGTAACGTCGATAACGGGCGATAACTCTTTAGAATGTGAAATTCGTCTTATTGCAGCATCGGATGACCTTTGATCATTTAAACTTTTACCTAACCAGTTGCATTTCAGACTATTTTACCCAAATCTATACCAAAACGTGTACTTACCGACTGCCATAGCTCCAACTTCATGAAATATAATCCAATTAAAACACAAAATAATTCCAACTGACATATACATGCAATGATATGTGTACACAACACTAGGCCTAGTACTGCACGTGCAGTGCTATCTAAAAATGATAATGGTAAAACTAGTACTTAAGTTAGGTACGTGACGCAAGCCCAATGTGATGCAGGTCTTCAGATACATTTACAGTATAAGAACAAATTTAAAATTATTATTTACAAAAGATGTTTTATCTTAACTTTGCCATCTAGGCCTATTTCCAAAAACAGGAAAATAGGGTGTGTTTGCGTGTGTGTGTGTTGATGGGAGAAGGGTGGGGGTTGACTAAATTGATTGGGTATACATGGTATATGGCAGCTTTCAAGGTGTTTCTGCCTAATCAAGTATAAAAAAGTTTGTACATTTTGGAAAAAATCATCAAAAACGCTTTAAACTAATTTGAATAATATTTGTTGTTGATCTATATGAGAAAATAGATTTAAAAAGTTCCAATTATGGGCCAAAAATTTACCCCCCCCCCCCCTTGTTTCAAACCTAATTTACATCATTAATTGAATTCTGTTGTTTAATTTCAGACTGGTAATGAATTATGAATATGAAATACATGTACCTATAAGATCGAGGCCCATGGGTCACATGTTCACTTGAGAATATTATGCTCAATTTGATGAATACATGGAGGCCCTATTACGTAAATTATTGAATTATATTGACTTTTTCTTTGGTAAAGCCTAATTTTAGAGGAGTGTGCATTTAGAGGCAAACACCTTAGTGCGGGTATTACTGTCTCATGACAGCATCTAGTTGTATTTGCTGACAAGGCCATTGTATCGACCATAGAAACTTTCAACGAGACTGCTGATATTCTTGTTTCATCAACTTGCTTGTCAATAAATTACTTCGCTTTAGAAATTATCAATACGTGGAGCGTGGTCGTACGTATCTAATCAACTGAGATACGTAAACTCTGTATGCAGGTGATGAAGGTATATTGCTGCATATGTAAAGGAATTTACGGATTGAAAAGTTAAAGTGATCACGTTTATCATAAAACCTGTATATAAGATTACTTTTTACGTCCAAATATGAAACAGATATGCCAGACTCTGTGGTATATTTTATCCGAAGCTCTCCGGGATGTATTTTATCGACATAAAAATGGAAATATTTATTGTAAGTTGACAATACGTCAACTATTTCTAATGTCGAGTGGAAGGCTAAGGCAAGTGGTTTTTTTTTTTTTTTCACAGATATAAGTTTGGAATTATTCTTACCAGTGAAAACTGTCGCTAGTGCTCAGTGTCGCTCTAAAAAAAGCGGTAGCCTTGCAATTCGGCACTCGTATAATTAGACCCAGAGAAAGTTGTAATCGCCTTATAAAGACGCAATTAGTGTTTAAAATGAAGTAAAATCGAAGTAATAAAGTTCCAAGACTGTTAAAGAATTCTGGTTTTTTGAATATTTTCAGAAAAATCTTGAAAAATAAGTGTTTGACATTCGACGCTATTGCATCGCGATCGGCATCTGATCTGGGCTTTCATATGATACTTCATCTCTAAAATTACATAAGAAGAAGGGCAATATATGACTAATTTAATTAAATATTTTTTAATTGACTGAAAAAAAAACTATTTGGGAAAAGAAAGCGACAGCAGAAGTGTACTATAAACTGTTTAATGTTTTTAAACATCGAGATCGGCATCCAACTTAATCAGCTGTTTGCACTCGAGTCAGTCGAGAGAACAAATTATGATTAGTAAACTCGCAATCAAAACCGATCTATTGTAAGTAAGACAGTATTTTAACAAGATAAAATAAAAATAATTATCGTTTGTTTCGCCGATAAATGTAATGCAAGACACAAGTAAGGTTAAATTATGGTCTCGCCACTTGCAACCAGTATAGAATACTTCAAATAAAGTTGCGACGCGAATTTCCTCTATTTATTGTGGTTTTAATGTGTCTATAATGCTGAAAAGTTTTTTTTCTTGTACACAAAGACTAATGTGGATTTTCCCTATGAATGTTTAGGTGTTAACATTCTCTGTCATAAATTAAAAACTGAGCAGTTTTCAATCAATTTTCATCATACATATAGTTTTTGGTTAGATGAGTTCTGTTCACATTGATTCATTATATGTTCAATGATGATCCATGATAGGTGACATTCAGTAAGATGCGTCGATTTAACCAAAGGGACTTAATTATGATAAAAATAGTAATATCATTTATAGTGATTTAGCATCTTTTTTTTGAAAGTGTGTGTGGTGGGAGGGGGGCTTTCAAGGGTGTTGCTAACACCCGGCTTTCAATGAACATTTTTAATACAGTAAAACTAAAAGTTATGTCTGGAAAATAGTTGGGGGGGGGGCAAGCCCCCGGCCCCCTGTTGCTACGTGACTGATTTACTAAAAAAGAATAAATTTGTGAAATTTTCTGATTGGTAAACTTGTATATTTTAAAATAATTTGCTTAAATGTCATGAATAAAGTAAGTTTTTTTGATACAATAATTTGAATGTTTGTCATAAACATAAAACACATTTATTTCAATAGCCATTATTCTGAATATTCAACAATATAAATATCTAAATGCAAAACTAAATAATTTTTTTATATATATAGATGCATTTTAGTTTTGATATAAAGTCTACAGAAGTCCATTTGAGTCACCTTTGGCTCCATTTGGGTAAATCGACACACCGTTCAGTAAGATGCAATGTCACTGAAATATTGTTAATGTTGGGATAGACAGTTCATTTTCATTACAGTGATGATAAACTTAGATTTATAACTTCAAACATCTATCAGTGTCTAGAGTCCACACACAATATAAAATTATATATCATACAAAGAGATGAAACCAGATAGTAAAGTGAAAAAAAAAACATCTTGCATATGCACTACAATGCTAGACAAGCTACCAGTAAGACAACTCTCAATTATAAGAACTTGCCCAGTATTTGAAGACAAAATCACTTAGTTTGGTAGATATTTTATGCGCTACTTACTTAATAAAAAAATTGACATATTTTGTGGGGAAAAAATCAGAGAATTCTAAATACATGTATTGGTCACTTGGTAGCTTACATTTTAGAATCGCTTAATGCTGTTTAAATGCAGTACAGACTGTAAGTCTGTTACGAAATGCAGTGTAACTTATGTTCCTTGTATAGTAGAGGGCTGATATTTGGACACATATATTACGAGATGTTTAATGTACTGTAAAGGTCAATGTCATATCAAGAGGTTAAAGATAAAAAGTTAAAGAAAAAATATTGTGATGAAATATCTAAAACTATCAGTTCAATTTTCCTTATTTTGACACAATTTATTCTGGGACCCATTAGAATCATTCTGTTGATTTTTTGTAAAAATTGAATTATACAATTTCTTGTGAGATAACTTTGTGTGTAGCATAGTTACTTGTGAATTATTTTCAATTCTGACACTTATATGTATGCTCTATTTTTACATAATATCTTATTCAAATTTACCAGTATCATTATAACTAAACCTATTGAATTCAAGTACCAGTAACAATAATATTGTCTTTATAAACAGCATCATGCAAGTTTTCAATAAATTAATTGATAATGTTGAAAAACGTTGAATGTCTGATTTCACAACTTTCTTACAGGCCATATTTCAAACTATGTGGACAAAAATGTGTGATTGAATTTCTTTCATATCATATATGGAAGAGGTTTTGTATCCTAGAGCAAAAGATCAAAGTATCAGAGAAATTGAATTTGGGGAAAAAAATTGACCTATCTATTTTTTACCACCTTAAATCAAATTTGAAATCCATTATAAATTACTATAAAATCCAAATAATTCATTAGTTTGTACACATGTTGTAAGTGTTTAATGACAGATTGACAATTGTTTAAGATATTCGAGAAATTACATTTTAACCTGAAATTCAATTGAACGGCTTGATCAAATAAAATTTCTCTTAACATACATTTTTTTCTTACTGTACTAACATTTATTATACTTTTTGTTAAACATTATTCTATAAAAAAGTGAAGACAATACAAGTATAAGAAAATGAGTATTGTTAATAGAGCTATGCTGAGAGTAGGAGTAATTTCACTCTAATGATCTGATGCCCCCTTCGGATCTTTTCCATTTATGGGAGAGGAGAAAAACAATGAAGACCAGACTGGGATTCAAACCGTGGCCCCCTGAATCTCCAGTCAGGTCTCAAATAACCAACTGAGCTATCCGGCCACTGGCGATCGAACTGGGCTGACTGCCACATTCCTCCCTTCTTAAAGGTCTTGGTTTAAAGACCCCAACCCAGGATGATCCCTGGCAGGCTCTCACTTTTAGTTCCAGGGTATATGGCACATCACCAAATGTGACTAAGCCCCACCACTTGCTGTACAACAAACTTTCATTGTATTATCTCTAAACTTGTTGACGTTTGCCGAAATCTATATTTCAGCCATGAATGAAAAGCTGTGCAAGTTTCAGACGCTAATTAGGTTACATCATCTGACTGAAAGACCAAGGTTGGCTGAGAATCTTACTATTATGACCAAATTGAAAGTTTTTGTGATGGACAAAACTACAGATTGACAGAAGTACAGACAGATGAGATTTATATTGCCCCCCCCCCCCACTTTTGCAAAGGCGGGAACAATAATATACATGTATTTGAAAGGTTTATAGAATAAGAGAACTCTACAAGAACACTTTTTTATTACACAAAAAGAACTTTCATTGTTTTAATGATAGGTAGACTTGTAAAAAATAGATAATTAATAATGAGCAAAAAATACCTTTTTTAATGTTCTTCAAAGGCCAAGATAGGCCAGTATGAGAGGTATAGTATAGAGTATGAAATGCATGTTAAGTATATTTTATTGTTGATAGTTTCATGATAATTATGATAAATTGGTAGCAGACAGATACTAGACCAATTATTTTGATGGTCCTAGGGATACCATTTTTCTTGTTTTTTGGCAACAATTTAAGTTTTTTTAAGTCAGTTTATGGATCTTCTAAATTGATGTGCTGTCACATGCATGGTGCAGTGGTTAGAAATTTTCTAGAGTTGCAAAGTAAGGGGTTGGTTCTTATGTTGTGGTTTCAAATCCCACTGTTGGACGTGGAGACTGCTCCTTTGGATGAGACAGCATGCATTGAGGTCTTGTGTTGCAATAGGTGTTGGGACAAAATAGACCCCTCACAGAAAGGAGGTTATTCATAGTCAAGGTGGAGTCTACAGTCAGAGGAAGTTCATAGTCAAGGTGGAGTCTACAGTCAAGGTTCAAGGGGTAGTTCATAGTCAAGGTGGAGTCTATGGAGTCTACAGTCAGGGGAAGTTCATAATCAAGGTGGAGTCTACAGTCAAGGTTCATGGGGTAGTCATAGTCAAGGTGGAGTCTACAGTCAAGGTTCAAGGGATAGTTCATAGTCAAGGTGGAGTCTACAGTCAGCGGGTATTCACAATAAAGGTGGAGTTTACAGTAAAGGTTCAAAGGGTAGTTCATAGTCAAGGTGGAGTCTACAGTCAGGGGAAGTTCATAGTCAAGGTGGAGTCTACAGTCAAGGTTTAAGGGGTAGGTCATAGTCAAGATGGAATCTACAGTCAAGGTTCAAGGGGTAGTTCATGGTCAAGGTGGAGTCTACAGCCAAAAAGTTTACAATAAAGGTGGCACAGTAAAGTTCAAAGGGTAGTTCATAGTCAAGGTGGAGTCTACAGTCAGCGGGTAGTTCATAGTCAAGGTGGAGTTTACAGTAAAGGTTCAAAGGGTAGTTCATAGTCAAGGTGGAGTCTACAGTCAGGGGAAGTTTATAGTCAAGGTGGAGTCTACAGTCAAAGGTGGATTCTATTCAAAAGTTCACAGTAAAGGACAAAGGTGAGTTTACATAGTCAAGGTGGTGGATCTACAGTCAGGGGAATTGATAGTTCAAGGTGGAGTTACAGTCAAGGTTCAAGGGATAGTAACATGTCAAGGTGGATGATTTTACAATAAAGGTGGAGTTTTTTTAAAGTTCAAAGGGTAATTCATAGTCAAGGTGGAGTCTACAGTCAGGGGAAGTTCATAGTCAAGGTGGAGTCTACAGTCAAGGTTCAAGGGGTAGTTCATAGTCAAGGTGGAGTCTACAGTCAGGTGAAGTTCATAATCAAGGTGGAGTCTAAGTCAAGGTTCAAGGGGTAGTTCATAGTCAAGGTGGAGTCTACAGTCAAGGTTATAAGGGATATCACCATAGTCAAGGTGGAGTCTAAGTCAGCGGGTATTTACTAAAGGTGGAGTTTACAGTAAAGGTTTCATAAAGGGTATATAGTTCATAGTCAAGGTGGAGTCTACAGTCAAGGTTAAAGGGGTAGGTCATAGTCAAGATGGAATCTACAGTAAGGTTTTTTAGTTCATGGTCAAGGTGGAGTCTACAGTCAATGTTCAAAGGGTAGTTTATAGTCAAGGTGGAGTTTACAGTCAAAGTTTACAATAAAGGTGATGCGTACATTTCAAAGTCAAGGTGGAGTCTACAGTTAAAGTTCATTCAAGGTGGAGTCTACAGTCAAGGTTCAAGGGATAGTTCATAGTCAAGGTGGAATCTACATAGTCAGCAGGTAGTTCACAATAAAGGTGGAGTTTACATTAAAGGTTCAAAGGGAAGTCCATAGTCAAGTGGAGGCTACAGTCAATTTTAGAAAGAAGTTCATAGTCAAGATGGAGTCTACAGTCAAGGTTCAAAAGGGTAGATCATAGTCAAGATTGAACACAGTCAGGGGTAGTTCACAATAAAGGTTTTTTACAGTAAAGGTTCAAAGGGTAGTTCATAGTCAAGGTGGAGTCACAGTTTTAGGGGAAGTTCATAGTCAAGGTAGTCTACAGTCAATAAAAGGGTAAATAGTCAAGGTGATTAATAATACAGTCAGGGGAAGTTCATAGTTAAGGTGGAGTCTACAGTTCACAGTAAAGGTCAGATGGGGTTGATTACTTTCAAAAGTAATCAAGGTATAATTACAATTACTTTGGAAAAAGTAATTACAGGCTGATTACAGACAAAAAGTTCAATTGCATCTGATTACTTTTCCTTCATGTAATCATGATTACTTATGATTACTTTAGTTTACATTAAGTTTTAATTTTTTGTTTAATATTCATACAACATATGATTCAATTTTAAATATCATTAATATTTTTAAGGTAGATTTCAGACAAAGTCTGGTTGTATATGTCTTTATATAGATGCATGTTATTTTCTTACAATACCTGTTTTTTTTGAGTAAAAGTAAATATCTGTTTCTATTGAGAGAATCTCTAAAAAGAATTGCATAATAGTTTGCAGTTTTTAATAAATCAAACTGGACATAATGAGTTAAAAGTAAGGGAACTTGGTTCTTGACAGTTGATGGACTTTTCAATTAAACTGCCAGTTATTACCTGGTAGATGTTTTTACTAGAATTAACACATTGGCTGGACAAGCAGAAAGTTCAATAATTACTATTATCCAAGCTGACCCAACTTTAGTATACCTGTGTTTTATTAAATTAATTCACATCTTTTTATGTACACTGTAAATCAAACAAAGTAAATTTTAGAATACACTCAATAAAGGAACATTTGCTATAAAAAGTTTTTTTTTCCAAAGATTTACAGAAAACAATTTGTTGGTATAATTCATATCAAAAATAACGAATTTCATAGTCAAGTGGAGTCTTTAATATAGCAAGGTTGATAGTTTTCATTGCCTGGACATGGATCTGCTTATAAGCAATCTGGAGGCATTATATAAGAAACTTAATAAATAATTGTAATCATAAAGTAATAAAAAGTAATCATGATTACAGGACTTTTTTCAAAGTTAAATTAATTACTTGTAATCAGAAAAATGGGTATTACTGATTACTTATGATTACAGGCAAACTGTAATCAATTACAGCTGATTACGATTACTGTTACGATTACCCCATCCCTGGTAAAGGTGGAGTTTACATTAAATTACGATTACTTGTAAAGGTTCAAGGGGTAGTTCATAGTCAAGGTGGAGTCTACAATCAAGGGGTAGTTCACAATAAAGCAGGAGTCTACAATTTGGAGTGAACAGACAGGGGGTAGTTCATAGTCAAGGTGGAATTTACAGTCAGAAGGTAGTTCACAGTCAAATTGGAAGGTACAGTTAGAGTTGATAGTCAAGGTTTGGGTAGTTCAGTCTCATAGTCAAGGTGGAGTCTATAGTAGTTCATAGTCAAATTGGAGTATACAGTTTGGGAACTTCATAATTAAGGTGGAGTCTATAGTCAAGGGGTAGTTCATAGTCAAGATGGAAACTACAGTCAGTGGGTAGTTCACAGTAAGGGGTAGTCTACAATCAAGTAAAGTCTACAGGTTTGAGTTGTTTATAGTCAAGTTGGAGTGTACAGTCAGGGGGTAGTTAACAGTCAAGGGTAGTTCACAGTCAAATTGGAGTCTACATTTGAGGATACTTCATAGATCAAGGTGAAGTCTGCAGTTTGGGGTTGTTCATAGTCAAGGTGGAGTCTACAGTTTTGGCAGTTCAAAGGGGGGTAGTTCATAGTAGTTCATAGTCAAGGTGGAGTCTACAGTCAGGGGGAAGTTCACAGTCAAGGGGTAGTTCATAGTCAAGGTGGAGTCTACAGTCAGGGGGGTTCTTCATAGTCAAAGTGGAGTCTGCAGTCAGGGGGTAGTTCACAGTCAAGTTGAAATCTACAGTAAAAGGGTAATGTATGTTATAAAAACTCTATAGGAATACTCTCCCACTCCAAATGTAGAGCTTTAGTCAGCTGTTGCAGGGTCTAGGGATGTGATTGTCTTTGGCAAATGGATCATGTCTATCCGATTTGTCTAATGCTGCTTATAGTTAGGTTTAAATCTCGCGATTTAGATGACTATTGCAGAATCGGGTTTCTGTTGTTTTGCAGGAATGAGGTTGTCATTGCAAAATTGAATAGGCGTGTTCAGGTAGAACATAGTTAGAGTACCTTTTACCATCAAAGACCTTTAAATACGAACCAAAATATTTCTAACTCTTGTGTAATACCGTTTTTCATTTCACTACACTACCACCTCCAACTTTTTTAACGTCCTGGAGGCAGTTTTCTGTCTAACGTTCATTACGAAACCCTAGCACTTAAATAACAGGCTCTCTGATAAACATTCTGGACTATAGCTACACCAAAATTTAGAAAGCGTCAATTTTTAGAGGAACACAGATTCAAAATAAAAATAACGCATTTTACTGGAATGCATCATATCTATCTAAAAAAAATCTTCAGGCCGTACATGTATAGGGAATTGCTATGTAAAATGTCAGCACAAGTTCGAAAGAAAGTGTGACAGACGGGCAGAAATGCAAAATGACACAAGGTTGTCCAGTCTCAACACTGCTTCTTTTATTTACTGGTATACTCCTTTAGTATAGTGAAAACAATGTCGAAAAAGATTCACAATTCGTCAGAATTAATAGGTTTTACTGAAGAACTCGTGCTTAGAGAATAAAAATCCTACAACACGCTGCAGACGATACATCGTTCCTTTTACAAGGTATTAAATTTATACCATATTCAATAAAAATAATCGATATCAATATGGTAAGATATATATCAGGAATGCAACTCAATAAATGAAACGGAAAGAATACCGGGTATTAAATGATATGACATTAAATTATATAATACAAGTATCAATAATTCACATACCTAGGAATACCAGTATGTTGGGTACTTAGTACATCCCACTAATTATTTTTAGAATCAGTAGGAGAAGAAAGTAGTGCAGAAAAATTACAAGTTCCCTAATTTGCAGACTTGCATAAAAAATTGTGCAGATTTACTAAACTGGGCCTCAAACTTGTTGATAAGGAATATATCTTTCCTTCCAAGAAAGCTTGGGAAATGTAACTTATTAAGATGATCAGCTGAATTATTTTGTGTATTATAACGCCGGTGTGCGAAGTCTGAAATTCCCCTAAATAGGAAACTGCCATTTTGAAGAGCGACACTCAGCACTGACGCTCATAACTATTTCAAAATAATTATTTTCTACGATTTTTTCTTCTAGAATTCTTAAATTATACCTAAATCATCTATATCAACTAAGACCGGCTTGAAATTTTACTGTATACCTGTTTTACAGACGATATATAAGTCAGGTGTGAGAAAATAGGAAACTGCCATTTTGAAGAGCGACACTCAGCACTGACGCTCATAACTATTTCAAAATAATTATTTTCTACATTTTTTTCTTCTAGAATTCTTAAATTATACCTAAATCATCTATATCAACTAAGACCGGCTTGAAATTTTACTGTATACCTGTTTTACAGACGATATATAAGTCAGGTGTGAGAAAATAGGAAACTGCCATTTTGAAGAGCGACACTCAGCACTGACGCTCATAACTATTTCAAAATAATTATTTTCTACGATTTTTTCTTCTAGAATTCTTAAATTATACCTAAATCATCTATATCAACTAAGACCGGCTTGAAATTTTACTGTATACCTGTTTTACAGACGATATATAAGTCAGGTGTGAGAAAATAGGAAACTGCCATTTTGAAGAGCGACACTCAGCACTGACGCTCATAACTATTTCAAAATAATTATTTTCTACATTTTTTTCTTCTAGAATTCTTAAATTATACCTAAATCATCTATATCAACTAAGACCGGCTTGAAATTTTACTGTATACCTGTTTTACAGACGATATATAAGTCAGGTGTGAGAAAATAGGAAACTGCCATTTTGAAGAGCGACACTCAGCACTGACGCTCATAACTATTTCAAAATAATTATTTTCTACGATTTTTTCTTCTAGAATTCTTAAATTATACCTAAATCATCTATATCAACTAAGACCGGCTTGAAATTTTACTGTATACCTGTTTTACAGACGATATATAAGTCAGGTGTGAGAAAATAGGAAACTGCCATTTTGAAGAGCGACACTCAGCACTGACGCTCATAACTATTTCAAAATAATTATTTTCTACATTTTTTTCTTCTAGAATTCTTAAATTATACCTAAATCATCTATATCAACTAAGACCGGCTTGAAATTTTACTGTATACCTGTTTTACAGACGATATATAAGTCAGGTGTGAGAAAATAGGAAACTGCCATTTTGAAGAGCGACACTCAGCACTGACGCTCATAACTATTTCAAAATAATTATTTTCTACATTTTTTTTTCTTCTAGAATTCTTAAATTATACCTAAATCATCTATATCAACTAAGACCGGCTTGAAATTTTACTGTATACCTGTTTTACAGACGATATATAAGTCAGGTGTGAGAAAATAGGAAACTGCCATTTTGAAGAGCGACACTCAGCACTGACGCTCATAACTATTTCAAAATAATTATTTTCTACGATTTTTTCTTCTAGAATTCTTAAATTATACCTAAATCATCTATATCAACTAAGACCGGCTTGAAATTTTACTGTATACCTGTTTTACAGACGATATATAAGTCAGGTGTGAGAAAATAGGAAACTGCCATTTTGAAGAGCGACACTCAGCACTGACGCTCATAACTATTTCAAAATAATTATTTTCTACGATTTTTTCTTCTAGAATTCTTAAATTATACCTAAATCATCTATATCAACTAAGACCGGCTTGAAATTTTACTGTATACCTGTTTTACAGACGATATATAAGTCAGGTGTGAGAAAATAGGAAACTGCCATTTTGAAGAGCGACACTCAGCACTGACGCTCATAACTATTTCAAAATAATTATTTTCTACATTTTTTTCTTCTAGAATTCTTAAATTATACCTAAATCATCTATATCAACTAAGACCGGCTTGAAATTTTACTGTATACCTGTTTTACAGACGATATATAAGTCAGGTGTGAGAAAATAGGAAACTGCCATTTTGAAGAGCGACACTCAGCACTGACGCTCATAACTATTTCAAAATAATTATTTTCTACGATTTCTTCTTCTAGAATTCTTAAATTATACCTAAATCATCTATATCAACTAAGACCGGCTTGAAATTTTACTGTATACCTGTTTTACAGACGATATATAAGTCAGGTGTGAGAAAATAGGAAACTGCCATTTTGAAGAGCGACACTCAGCACTGACGCTCATAACTATTTCAAAATAATTATTTTCTACGATTTTTTCTTCTAGAATTCTTAAATTACACCTAAATCATCTATATCAACTAAGACCGGCTTGAAATTTTACTGTATACCTGTTTTACAGACGATATATAGGTCAGGTGTGAGAAAATATGAAACTGCCATTTTGAAGAGCGACACTCAGCACTGACGCTCATAACTATTTCAAAATAATTATTTTCTACGATTTTTTCTTCTAGAATTCTTAAATTATACCTAAATCATCTATATCAACTAAGACCGGCTTGAAATTTTACTGTATACCTGTTTTACAGACGATATATAAGTCAGGTGTGAGAAAATAGGAAACTGCCATTTTGAAGAGCGACACTCAGCACTGACGCTCATAACTATTTCAAAATAATTATTTTCTACGATTTTTTCTTCTAGAATTCTTAAATTATACCTAAATCATCTATATCAACTAAGACCGGCTTGAAATTTTACTGTATACCTGTTTTACAGACGATATATAAGTCAGGTGTGAGAAAATAGGAAACTGCCATTTTGAAGAGCGACACTCAGCACTGACGCTCATAACTATTTCAAAATAATTATTTTCTACGATTTTTTCTTCTAGAATTCTTAAATTATACCTAAATCATCTATATCAACTAAGACCGGCTTGAAATTTTACTGTATACCTGTTTTACAGACGATATATAAGTCAGGTGTGAGAAAATAGGAAACTGCCATTTTGAAGAGCGACACTCAGCACTGACGCTCATAACTATTTCAAAATAATTATTTTCTACGATTTTTTCTTCTAGAATTCTTAAATTATACCTAAATCATCTATATCAACTAAGACCGGCTTGAAATTTTACTGTATACCTGTTTTACAGACGATATATAAGTCAGGTGTGAGAAAATAGGAAACTGCCATTTTGAAGAGCGACACTCAGCACTGACGCTCATAACTATTTCAAAATAATTATTTTCTACGATTTTTTCTTCTAGAATTCTTAAATTATACCTAAATCATCTATATCAACTAAGACCGGCTTGAAATTTTACTGTATACCTGTTTTACAGACGATATATAAGTCAGGTGTGAGAAAATAGGAAACTGCCATTTTGAAGAGCGACACTCAGCACTGACGCTCATAACTATTTCAAAATAATTATTTTCTACGATTTTTTCTTCTAGAATTCTTAAATTATACCTAAATCATCTATATCAACTAAGACCGGCTTGAAATTTTACTGTATACCTGTTTTACAGACGATATATAAGTCAGGTGTGAGAAAATAGGAAACTGCCATTTTGAAGAGCGACACTCAGCACTGACGCTCATAACTATTTCAAAATAATTATTTTCTACGATTTTTTCTTCTAGAATTCTTAAATTATACCTAAATCATCTATATCAACTAAGACCGGCTTGAAATTTTACTGTATACCTGTTTTACAGACGATATATAAGTCAGGTGTGAGAAAATAGGAAACTGCCATTTTGAAGAGCGACACTCAGCACTGACGCTCATAACTATTTCAAAATAATTATTTTCGTGTTTCTCTAGAATTATTTATCTAAATCATCTATATAAAAACTGGTTGATTTTAGATACTTATATATATATATATATATATATATATATATATATTTATCAACTTATATTTTATATATATATTTTGATAAAATACAGATATTTAAGGTTTGTTACTAGACTTCAGTTCTCGGTTCACCTCCGTTCACACCTTTAATTGGTATCAAATTATCAATCGACCATGGGGAGCTGTGTTTGTTAGTTATTAACATACAGGTAATTTTTGACACCTGTCTGAGATAACGCCCACGGCGTGGTTCACACCTATTAAGAAATGACTGAGGGACTGTGGCATGTTTTTTCTTCTTTTTTTAAATACAAGTATCTGTTCAATTTACCGCGATTAAATGTGTAGCCGTTTATTCTCTATAATATAGAAATTTAAAAGATCATTTAATAATTCTATACGAGGTAAAAAAAAAAAAATGAAAAGTTCTAAAATTTTAAAATTTTATTTGTCTTGCCTTCTTTTAAGATTAAAATAAACAAAGAAAACATAAAGATCTACGACTTTGGATACTATTACCATGGAATTAAATTCAGTGGGACACCGCTTCGATTTGAAGCGACCGAAATCCCTAGGCATGCGCATAAGCCAGTGCTCAGTGTCGCTCTTTTCCCTATATATTCTATTAAGAGCGACACTGAGCACTAGCGACAGTTTTCACGGTTACCTAATGGACTTTAATATTGAATACTGTTTGTTATTTAAATGATTTTTTTATTTTTGCTGTGCAATATTCCCCTGAATAATATTATCAACTATCGTATGTCCAAAGCATTTTATTATTTGATATTAAATATTAACTTGCGTAAATGTGAACTCAAAGAAAAAGAGAAATTTTGACTTTAATATGAGATTTTTTACGACGTTCTAATGTGCAATTCAATAATAATAATATTAAAATACATCAATTTTACATTATAGTAGCCGAAGGTCTTTATCAAAAAATGATACGTTTACTCACCTTTTCAACAGCCAATGAAATTTTGAACTTTATATTCATTCGGGAAACCTACCGCACAAAATGTTATTTAATAGTAGGGGTTTTCTATCCCCTTTCTACACAGACAAAGAACAACGATATTCAGTTGAGGTAAGACATTGAACATTTTATATATATATATATATAATATTCCCTTACTGTTTTATAATTGCTAAATTTCACTTCGTTATTGGAGAGAAATCTAACTTTTATTTTTTTCCGATCATTTGATTGTTTGTCAACGTTTCAAATACGTTCATTTGGAGCAAGAGGTGTACATTAAAAAAGGAACAGAGAAAGAACATGACTAAAAATTATGAATTTTATAACATTGTTTGAAAATAATAAATTAATTTTTTTTATAATGATAGAAGGTGTTATTTCATATGGAAAGCCGTAGGGTACCCCCACATTATTATTATTTTTTCCTATATAATTATACCAAAAATAATTATGTCTTCCAAACTTGCTTTTTACAACATTATTATTATTTTCCTGCAACAATTATAATCTTGTCTGTTAAATGTGTACACATTATTATTATTGTATCCTACAATTATAATGATTCACTTCACAATAATAATCTTGCCAGTCAATATGTAGACACATTATTATAATTTTTCGCCTCATGATTATAATCTTGTCAGTCGATGTGTACACATTATTATTTTTTTGTCCTACAATTATAATGATCCAAACTTTACAATAATAATCTTGCCAGTCAATGTGGACACATTATTATAATTTTTCGCCTCATGATTATAATCTTGTCAGTCGATGTTTAAAAACATTTTTTTTTATTTCACCTCAATAATTATTCTTACTTTTAACAATTATAATCATGTTTGCCCAAGCGAACACATTATTTTTATTTCGCTTCAATTTCATGCCAATTTTATTCCACATCGATCATACAATTATAATCTGTCTTACTCCAACAATAATAATCGCGACCAAAAAAGTTGCAACATTATTATTATTTAGACGCTTGAAATCAAACGTTTCTGTGATTTTGATGTACTGAACAATTATAATCTTGTCAGATTTTCTTTGGGAAAGATTATTATTATTTGGACGCTTGAAAAAGTAAACGTTTGTCTGCCGAAGACAATCACGTGGTTTCCTTAAGGCCATGTGCTTGCCTAGTATCAACAGTGCTGAGTGCCGAGGACGGCGCCAGTGAAAGCTAGCAGGCGGTTTGCCGGTAAGTAAAATTGATTTTGTTATATTAATGTACAAGGAAGTGAATTCCATTCATTCGATAAAGGAAATGTCTCAGAAATCAGCTGTCAGTATGCTGTTATTTATAAACGACAGCTTCGGAAGAACTAGTTCGAATTACCTCTGTACTTTTGTATAGGAGATTGAGATTGCATCAATGCATGCCATTGCATTGTGAATTTATGTTCCAAATCTAGATAAAGTGGCGTAAAGTTGAATGATTTATCTTTACGAACAGTATATGCTTGTATTTTACTGATTAGCTTGAATTTTCTCTGCAATAAGCCATTTACATTGATTCTTACTGTTATCAGAAACTCGGATTAACGACTATTGATAATTTCATATAGATTTGTCTTGATTTCCTGATTTTATGAAGTTATCTATTATTGGACCAAAACTTTTTCTCTTAATATGACTGCAAACTCCTATGTATGTTTGTTGTTTAACACAGGCACAGATAGACATTCTGGGGGGGGGTTCCATGTAAACTCGCCCAAACTTCAAAAACCTATTTTGTGTTGGGGGGGGGGGGGTAGTTGATGACTTCTATCATTGGAATTTTCATATTTACATACCAATTTAACAAAAATTCGCATTTACCAGCCTCCCCCCTCTAGATCCGTGCATGGTTTAACGTCCCTGTCGAGACTTTTTCACTCATATGGAGACGCCACCACTTATAAGTGGAGAGCTTCAAGTTTTGACTAATACTCGGCACTCAGGGCTATTGAACAGTGAGGGATATTTTTTGGGCCAGCACCTACTGTGACATGGGACCTCGATTTATATGGTTTCATCCAAAAGACCTGTCTCCACGTCCCACAGTGGGATTTGAACCCAAAACATAATGATCAACTCCTTTCTCTGCAACTCTAAGAGCAAAAGCTCTAACCACTGCTCCATATGGGCGACCCTATGTTTGTTATCAAAAGCGATGTTATTGTTAAAATTTACTGGGTGTGTTCAATAAACTGCACAATAAATGACTTAGTATATAAACACAACCAGGAATAACTCATGTATTGGATTTGTTTTTAGCTCACCTCCTCAATGATAAAAAAAAAACAATTTTCAATATTCTGTTTTTCAAGCCACAGCTGCCATTAAAAGAGTCAATTGACAAATTCTTAATATGAAACATTTCAGAAAATATTGAAATTCTATATTATTTGTTCAATCTTCAGTCACCAAGAGAAATAGAAAATATGCTGTAGTTTTTAAAGAATTATTTGCACATGTACATTTAATTTTAGGAGCAACAAAGAGTCTTGATTTTTAGAGGCATGCAGGTTTTAAAGAAAGAAAAAGATTACAGATGACACAGAGGTAAAAAGAACAAAAGTGGTTAGAAAGAATTAAGAAATTATGTATTTATAACAGTGGCAGATTTATCCTGGGGGGTAGGGGGGTTTAAGAAAATGTAATGGGTACTCAGAAAGTTTTACATTGAGATTTATATTTTTATTCATTCTGCAGAAATATATTGGTATGTTTAGAACAGTCATCTACTTTATAAATAATTATTTGCAATTTAGCTTACCTGAGTCTAATGCCCTCTTCACACAGAGAGTTTAATTTGAAATATTTACATCCACTGAATATTTTCTCCTTTATTTCTTAAGAAACCCCATTGCGTTCATCACTGCATAAACTACAGTAGGCATGTCGCCTGTACAGATTTCTTAATCAGTGGCTGTTCCATCAATGAAACGTGTAAAGATGTTCACTTCATTAACACTTCATTAATACAATAATTAAGGTAGTTCTATACTCGGCACTAAATGGGCTCAATCTTTAAAAATCTGCTTTTATAAGATAGACATACATCCTAGCAATGGATAGACACAAGAAAAATTATATGTCAACATGTTCACTTTTCCGCTATAGCCTATCGGAGTATATACCCCGAAATGTAAAATACTGAAATTTTACCTATCCTGGATTTTGTTGTATATAAATTAATTTAAGTCTAAATATTCAACTTTAATACAAAAAATAGAGTAGAAACAAGTTAGTAAACAATATAATATCATTGTTTTGCATGAATTATTATAAATAGATGCACTTTGTTAGGCTATTGTATCAAAATTTACTGTGAGAAAATATGCTTCACTGGACAATCTCGGTCATTTAAAAAAAATTATGGACTCAAACTTCGTAAATTTGCATTATTTTTACTAAATTATATTTAAGAAAAATGATAAGCTTAAAAAAATTATATGTTGACGCATTACTTTTCGTGGTATGAGCTCTACACTAAAGGGACCCCCCTATTTTCTTTCTTCCAGAAGTAATATATTGCCACATATTTCTGTAGTACTGTTTATGTTTGAGTGTTTACTTGTATTAACAAGGTTGTACATAATTTAAAACAAAAATTATACACACCCAAAACCAAAATGTCCCTAAAATTTATCTTATTTTACTCAAAAATAAATAAATAAAACACACTTGTCTTTAAATTGGAAACGATGAAAATGAAAGTAATTCATTGATTCTCAGAAACTGGATGATTTTGCTACAGAAAGTAACGAAGTGTGCTGCAAGTGAATAAACTTTTGTCAAATACTTATTCAAAAGATAATTTTGCATTGGGGTTCGTGGATAAGCAGGTTGGGGGAGGGGGGTATGCGTTTTATGCAATAATTATTATTCACAGTAAATTTTGTAATGTTTGATTAGTAAAATCCATAAATTGTCTAGGTCAAATCGTTGTCATTATTTTTCTTCCGAATTATCACTATTAGCTTCAACTTGGCCGCCGACAATAGTATTTAGTTATGAATTAGCATGTATATGGTCTGTGTTTTCAGCGCAGCATATAAAACATGCATCATTCACAGAGATATCGTTTTATTACCTAATTATTTCTGTCAACCGAAAGTTGTTCCCAGCCTTCTCTTTTTAATTAATTTATCCTTAAACTGTAGAATATGTGTTTGTTGACGCGACCAACTTCAAGC
>NW_026921973.1:0-19200 GCF_032062105.1 Saccostrea cuccullata | reverse complement strand
AAAAAGGAAAATTACCCCATAAGAACATAAATTGTTCTTCAAGTTAAAAACAAGTAGGTTATCTTTTGTTTAAAGTAAACATTTTAACATAGCCTTAAATATATGGATTTATATCAGGTCGAGACCACTACCTTATATGGAAGGCAATTTTCAACACGTGACGATGTTTTCGTCACACCCGTTCTCCAATCAAGTGAATGAGTCTCAAAGCATGATACTCTACCAGAGAACACCAAACACGTAACGAACGGATATCTGTTTTACGAACGGTAAACTTGTTTATGTTCTAATTCGTTTCACTCAAACGAACGTAAATTATTTACAATCAAAACAAGAACACTTGCCTATACAGGAATGGAAGCGCTTGCTTGCCAGTATTTGATAGTTTAAGATGGATGTTTGTGTTAATTGAACGAATAATGTTTGGAGATTCGATGTTATTTTATGATACTTATTCTTTATCATTTATAGAAAAAGCAAAACGGACCTGAACAAAGTGAGTACGATCTAGTTTTTTATTTCCAGTATTAGCGTCAAAGCTATGGTTGCTTTGTTGCAAAAGCTTGTTTAAAAAGGATCATTGTTCCAAACATATATTCAACACAAGAATCGCATATTTTGAATGCTTTATATATGTATTTGGACAAATATAGGTTAAGTTTGCATATCTAGTTTTACTTAAAAAATAAATAAATAAATAAAGTTTCCACCAGAAATTGTTAAACACACGTATGATCAAGAAAAATGCCAGAAAGATCAACAATGACAAAAATGTTTAGCAAAGATTCTTTATATAAATGGACATTAAATTTTAACTGCTTCTTGAGCTTGTAGAAAAACCAGAGCCCTCTTTCTTTATGTTCGAAATACTGGCAAGCAAGCGCTTCCATTCCTATATAGACAAGTGTTCTTGTTTTGATTGTAAATAATTTATGTTCGTTTGCGTGAAACGAATTAGAATATAAATTTATTTATCATATGTACTAGGAACACATGCTTTTTGTTTGAGGAATGGAAGCGCTTGCTTGCCAGTATTTATTAGACGTATACATTTACAAAAACAAGTCTTCAATGGTACCGATTCTCTACCTTCCTTCTACAATATATCAAAAATATAATTAATCACATATAACAGTACAAAATGCATTTTAACACAATGCTTTTATATGTCCTCACTTCACTGATTAAAAACGTAATATAATGCATGTATGAATACAGTTATGCTTCCCTCGCCGCCCAGGAAAAACCATAGATAAAAAACAACATCGATTTATGTTGAAAAAACTATGGAAACCTGTAAGTCCGCAGCAATTGCGAGGTAAACAAAACTTACGTAAGTGTCATATATTATAATGTACAATTAATCGACTAGTTTAAGTAAAACCTATGCAAAATAAATGTAAGTTAGAACTATCTGTAAACACATTTCGACTTTATGTAGCTAATATGTACCATTGCACGACAATCTTACATTTATATCAAATTTTACATAAAATTATCTAGAGCGACTAAGCATATTGTTTCCCATCTTGGACAATTAATCTGTTGTGTACAAAACTTTTAATTTTCTTGTAATGAAAACAATTACTTTCTTTATTAAACAAAATACAAGTAAAAGTGTGAAGTAAGTAAGAGGGTGGGTGGGTGGGTGTGAATGTCGCAAAGCAATGCCTTCGAATGAGTTAAAAGCGTGATTAAAGTGAATATCTGTTCTACAGGTATCGACCTTTAAATACTGACCAATAGCTAGTGTCGCTTTTATTAGCACATAATAAACAAAAGCACGTGTTCCTAGTACATATGATGAATTAATTTACTTGGTGATTACCTGTGTAACTGACGAAACGTACGGACAAATCACGTGTATAGAGAAATAAAAATTATTTGTCAATTTGATAAGTATAATCTCTTTGGTGCTCCATGTACCAGTATGATGTTAATATATGCATATGTTCAGGTGTGTATTTATTGATGCCTTTTTATTAACTTATAATGAATGAAAAATGACCCATATTATATTAAAGCATTGGCTGACCAGAGGGGGATTCCGGGGGTTTGAACCCATTTTATACAGAGAGAGAGAGAGGGGGGAGAGAGGGAGAAACTTTTCTCTTATATAGATATTTATAAAGTCCCTTATATAAACAAATAAATATCGATGGTCTGATAACGTAAATATGATTTTCTATTTAAAATTTGAATTCTGAAGTGTTAAATAGAAATTGAAGTAAACATCCGGTACCCGATAATAAATTCACGTTAAGGAAGTTATCTGTAAAGGTATGATATTTCATTCAAACGTTGCCATGCTCGGCCTTTCAATTTTTATACTGGAGTAGTTCAATTTGATTGTTTAATTTTCATTTGTATTTCACAATTTTCCAACTATATTGAATAACTTATCATTTGTATAATATACTTTTATTTTGTATTGTATGATCACAAAAAAATAAAAGTAATAACTTTCCCGATTTTCTCACGAATTTCTGGACCATAAAAAAGAAAATTCAAATTTTGTTCACATCCCCAAATTTTGTATTTTACATTAAGTTGGATGATTCAATGGTGTATACAGCATTTAATTATGATAGTAATTATCCCTTAATGAATTAAAATAAAGTGGGACAATGAACTGTATATAGCGTTCGAAGTTGTACGAACTATTTCTTATATTGCTCGACTCGAACAGAATTTTCCCCGGCCTTCAAAATAATTCAAAAGCTGTGGTAACGCCAATCAATATACTATATATGTATACATGTACATTCATTTTACTTCATGATTAGCAAACTACGTTAGTTTAACGTCTCCTTGAACATACCGGTATCTTGTTTCAGCTGTCTTGTTTGATTGATTTGCGATATTCTAGTACTTTTAAGATCTTACGTCGATAAAGAACCCTCCCTGCTCAAAGGCCGTAAGTGCCAAGCATAGGCCTAAATGCAGCCCTTCACCGGCAATGGTGACATCTCCATGTCAGTGAAATATTCTGGAGAGGGACGTTAAATGGTATACAATCTAAAACAACGAGGTGCAAAATAATGCCTCGCTGTTGTGAAAAAAAGTACCACATTTTAATTTTACAAGTACATGCACATATATAAATGTTCCTTGTCGTTTAGGATTTGGACATTCAACTAATATAAAATCTGATTTCAGAATAAACAGAAATGGCATCCATGTCCACAATAGCTGAAGAGTTTCTGACGTGTTCTATCTCCTTTGAGGTCTATACTGATCCGAAAACACTCCCATGCCTGCATTCATTTTGTAAAGGTTGCATCGATAACATCACAAAGAAAGAACAGAATAAAAAGGAATATCCTTGTCCAGTGTGTAGGGAAACATTTAAACTTTCATAATGCTGAAAATTTAAAGACAAATTTCTGAAAAATCTTATTGAGCTTGTTAGCTCCAGGAAAGAAGTGAAGAAACCATGTTCATTTTGCGGTATAAAAGGCGAAATTGTTGAAGCATCTTCACAGTGTTTAACATGCAAAGATTTCCTTTATAATGAATGTGCAGAGTATCGACATAGGTCCTCTACACTAACACTGAATCACAGAATCGTCCTTCTCTCTGAAGTTTTCTCTGGAAAATATAATGAGGAAATTCGTTCCAAACAGCAGATTCCATGTTCGGAACACACTGGCGAGGACTTGAGGTACTTCTGCGAAACATGTGATGTTTCAGTTTGTCGCGATTGCATTGTCCTCAGTCATCAAAACCACAAATGTGTTTCTCCCTCAGATGCCAGGAAAGCAATAGAAGAAAAGCTGAACGCCTTTATGAAGTCTCTAAATGAAAATGTAGAAAAATTTCAGACGACCACGGAAAACGTAGCATCTGCTTCGGATAATTTGGAGGTCAAAAAGCAAGAATTGAAGGCAGATTTAGAAAAAAAAAATGAATATCATTATCGAAAATATGATAGACTCAAAAAAGTAAGTCGAAAAAGAATTAGATCAGATCGTGAAATCAAAGCAAGACAGGTTGCAAAAACAAGGAGAATCAATTGACAAGGAGAGAAAAGTACTAGATGAGACATATTCGTTTTGCCATAATCTTCTCCGATGTGGAAGTGATACTGAAATTCTTTCTATGAAATCAGAGATAAGAGATCGACTCTCAGCATTGCAGTCATTGAAAAGAACGGAATGTTGCCATATTGAAGGCATTGGCTTGCCCGTCATTGCAAGCAGTACCAATGGACGAAATTTTAACTTGGTATACCAAAACGTAGGGGAAAGTGACAGAAATTCAAAGCAGGATGGCACAAAACCAGAAAGTACAAATCAAGACAAAGCAAAAATTGAAACAGAGCATGAAAGAAATGGGCCAATTACATGTAGATCAACTGGCAATCGTTTATATCCCAGATTACTACAAACGTTTTGGGAACCGTATTCTGGCGATAGTCAAAAGCCAAGGTATTCAAGCGTCTCATGGATGAATGAAGATTCCTTCGCAGTTGTCGATCAGAAAACCAAAAGGTGAAACTTCTCTCAAAGCAGAACAATGATAGCAATTCAGTAGCTCTCCAGGACTGCGAGGTGCTAATGTCTTTCAAGGGAGGGATAGCGTGTAAAACAACGAAGAATCAACTACATATAATTAACAACTTCCTGAACATAAGAAAGACATTTGTAGGTGTTTCAATTTTGATGACTTGCCAACCGAATTCATCTCAAATAAGTTGGATCTCCGGTTTAGATAAAATATGCATTTTAGAAAATTCCCAAATCAAAAAAGTCAGCATCTCTGACCCAAACAAAGCAGGGAAGCTAAGCAAACCAAAATTTGGACACGTTCTAAGCAATGGAATGTTTGTGGTTTCGGATTGGAACCGGGATTGCGTCTTTATCCTGAGAAAATCTGGGTATATAGAGAGAAGAAAATATTGCTGTCCGGATTCCATTGCCTCAGATTCTAACAATATTATCTATGTATGTGACGAAGAAAAGAGTCGAATTGAGATGTTTAGACCGTCAGGAGAAACTCTGCAAATAGTAAAGATTGGATCAATCTTAAAAAATCCCAAAAGTATTACCATGAACAAAGAAGACGAAATCTTGATCACAAACGGACACTCTATCGTTTTAGTTCACCTGGAGTAAACTTGGGAACCTTGAAGGCGAAGTTTCTGATGAACAGTACGAGTGCAGTTTAATTTGTATTTTTTCTCATATCAATAATCATTGATACAAAGAATTTTTAAAATAATCTTTAAAGTGAGTTTTCTCTTAAAATATTTCATTGGATGACAAACTTGTTTTGATTAATCTCACCAGTGCAACTGATGTTTGATGTCTGAGTTTTATAGGGGCAATTATTTTCCCTTTTTCTGATCTTTGAAGACTCCTATGTCAAGCCTGATTTCTTTCAAATTTTTCACTCACAATATCCAAAAAGTACTTTTTCTTTTGTCATCATTCAAATCATGTTATTAAAAAATTGTCTTATTCTTAGGAAATAGCATTGAGAATTAAGGGGGATGTCCGGCCACCTTTAGTGCAGTGAGAACAAAATGTAAACATTTCTTCAAATGGCTAAAATACATTATATTTTGATCAAATTTTAAATCCTTATGATGAAGATAAATAAATATGCATAACTGAATGCATGTTGTTTATATATAATCTATACTTTTGCAGAAAAATGCTTTTGATATGCTCTTTAGAACTGCGCAGCTACAGAATTCAGCAGAGCCTTAAAAAATCCAAAAAAATATGCAAACTGTGCATTAATGTTCTCTCTACAACCATTTGTTGAGAAAATGTCTAAATTTTGCACTTTTAAATGATAATTTCAAGTTCAAAACAAGGTATCGTTGTCTTCAAAAAGAGTGTAAAGAACCGTGAAAGTAGTTCATGGATAGCAGCACGTGGTCTATTTTTAGCACAGAATTTTGTTTTCCAGACCTCTTCTTAATATGGAGGGACATAACGATCTTTAAATATAGAAGAGAATTACAGTTGCAAAATATTTCAAATAATATGAACACTTTTAAAAGAGGAAAGGTGTTATAGTGTGGCTTGAAGTAATTTATTTAGTATTATTATCGAACAGTTGTTAAATAGTGTACGTATTGATATAAAAAAAATCTTAAACTCTTTGATTCCAGGTAAGGAAAAATGAGCACCATCAAAGTTAAAAAATAAGACTTTGTAATTTGCCACAGATAACTTATATTATCTATCAAAATTTTAATTATCACCAATGAATTATAAAGCAATTAGACACATATAATCGATATGAATGACCTTGTTTTAATACCTACTAGTACGAGGGGTGATCAAAAAGTTCGCGAACTATCTCTATATCTACAAAACCAAATTCAGATTAGAAACATAGCCAAACACAAGTTCTATAAATAGCATATGCTGAAGTTTTTCTCCTTGTTTGTGATGTCACAATCTGAAAATGACGTCATGCAGGTATTTGTGACGAAAATATTCTATTTGCCCATATAGTCAAAATTAAAATTTTACATAGTAAAGAAAAAAATCAACATAATTAAATATTTTATACCATCTTTAAAATGACGTTTGGTGGTCCTCCCAACTCAGGGTAAAATTATTGGGTCCGTATTTATAGGTGAGAAAGAAATTCCTTAAAATTTAAACATAATTATTGACGGAAGAAAAAGAAAAAAAGATCGTGTAATGGGATGTAAAAAAATGAGTCGGGCCATTTCCAGGCAGTAGATCGGGAGAGAGGGCAACCAAATATTTTTATAACAGGTGCTCTTTTAAGGCTAGTACATATATTCCATCACGTACTTAGTTATGCAAATTTTTTAAAATCTTTTGCACTAAATTGAAAAACAAACATAGGATTTTCGGGGGGGGGGGGGGGGGGGGGGCTCTCACTTTTTTGCGACGATAGACATAGCATATGCAATGGACCTTTCTTTGCAAACATTGTGCTCGCTTCTAAATTTCAAAGAAACAACTCAATATATTTTATCAAGCTTCGTATGTTCAATGAGCGAGATCTTAAAACGTTGTCAACATAATGAGACATGATGCGTTTTTATGTCCAAACATTACTCCATACAATATGTTGGTCATTGCAAACAATCTAGCTATTTATGTGAGGTGCCTGAAGGAAATCCTATAACTGCCTATTTTTTCTATCTAACTTCTAAACAAAATATACATATGTACAAATTTTCGAATGTACCAAGACATTTAATTACAATTTGTTTTTCATGCACCGCATATTGTTTAACATTTTCAAATTAAATGCTAAGCATCATCCTTGCAGTGCCCCATTTGAAAATAACTTCTATCGCCACAGAAAAAAGACCCGCCGTAAACACATATATTTAGGACATTTTTATCTTTTTTTTCCTTGAGTTTAAAGAAACCAACAAATTATCAAGACTTGTTCCATGAAAAAATAAATATAATCATGGTAATAAAAGGATCTATCCACAGCAGATATATGCACATGCCAACCATGTGCTCAGTGGAATAATATTAACGAGGAAACTCGAGCTGTGAACAGAACAGTTTTTTCCGATTTGCTGGAGTGGGGTTAAAATCGCGTTTTTTCATTAATCCGGCGATGCGATGCAACAAATAAAAGTAGTAAGTAATATAACCTAATGATTATTACTTAGTAATTTCTTGTCTTGATGTTATTATGGTCGCATATATTCTAAAATCAATGTTATTCGAACTCTGTGTGACAGAGGAATGGCGGACGAAATAAACACATGGTCTCAGAAAAGACACCCATATGAAAAATCAAATTTTCAAGAATTATGGATAATGACAAGAAAAAAGCGAAACAAATGGTTGTAGCCATATTATCAATGAATCTAACTAACACCATTTTCAATGCATTTATCACCTCGTGAATGCTGTAGCTGCGCATTTCTAACATAGTTAATTTCCTCCTAATTAAAACACAATAAACTTAATTGTTTACTAATTTTGGTCTCTAACAATAGGTAATTAGTGCAATAGCACTTTGAGTAACTTTTGGCTAGTAGAGTATTAAGCACATTCTTGGTATTTCTTATTTTACACCAGACTAGATCCAATATGGCTTGTACATCCCCCTTAAAACGAAAGTTAAGAAATTATCTTAATGTCTTAAAAATTATTCATTTAGATAGATTCAAATCGAAATTTCAAATGAACTTTATAAGTACATGTAAATAAATGTTATTTTTAAAATATAAAGAACATTTTCATGGTTGTATTTGAATGTATTTACAAATACAATTTGTTAAGCTCCCATAATCGAAGACCTATATATACATATAGGTTTTTTCCTGTACGTCCGTCTGTCTTTTTATCCGCAAAAAACTTTAATCTTGCCTATAACTTGTGAATGGATGATGTTATGGCTTTCATATTTCACAGGTGTATTTCTTGAGACAAGACCTTTCTTTGAATACCAACAAATTTGACTCCTTGACCTTGGAGTATGGCCCCCTTTTTCAAAAAAACAAAATGTGTTTGAGAAACACTTAGACCCCCGTATGGCAGCTTATGGCAAGGGTCAAATGTTCTTAAATACATATCAAACTCCAAAGGTCAAGGTCAAAAGATGAAAAATTAATTGCACTCAAAGGAATGTCTTGTCACAAGGACTACACCTGTGAAATATGAAAGACCTAGTTTTAACTGTTCAAAAGGTTAACATGTTTGAAAACGGAGGTCGAACTCTAAGGTCAAGATCAAAAGGTAAAAGATATTGATACCCGGCTGCTGACAGGTCTTGTCACAATAAATACAAACGTGAAGCCTGGAAATCCAACCAACAATTTTTCAAAAGTTATGACCAAGGTTAAACTGTGATAATTATTTTGTAAAAGTGGGCAAAACTCGAAGGTCAAGAGGTCACATTTGGTGGTACCCAAGGAAAGGTCTTGTCACAAGGAATATACCTGTGAAATATGAAATCCACAGGTTTTACCCTACTCAAAAGTAACAAACAGACGATTGGACAGGGCAAAAACCATAATTATATCCCCGAATTTTTTATTACGGGGGCATAAGAATACCAAACTGTATCCTTGGTCAAAAGTTTTGAACAATTTGTGCTAGAGCTTTCATACCTCACATGTGTATTTATTTTGACAAGACCTTTCAATGGGTATGAATTTACATGTATCTGAACCTAACCTCAGAATTACTTTGTAAAAAACACTTTAACCTTGGCCATTAATTTTAAACAGTTAGTGCAATGGCTTTTATATTTCACAGGTCTATTCCTTGTGAAAAAAAACCTTACCTTTTTGACGCAGTGCTTCATGAGAATATTTTTACTTGTAATTTTTTCCTGTTGAGAGAAGGCATGGTATTTCATTTGAACAAGCATGATTCACCTTTATGCAGGGAAACTTAGTGGTAAGTTTTGATGAAATTTGCCCTGTGGATCTTGAGAAAAAGTTGAAAAACATAAAAAATTAACAATTCGAACAACATCGATAAACAACGGATAATTTTGATCAGAAAAGCTCACTTGAGCCTTCAGCACAGGCGAGCATCTAGGTATTATATGTAATAAATAATCACCGTTGTGAATGATATTGATTCGAACTATTACTTGCAAGTTCAATAGAGACATAGAAAAATTAAAATGGTATTTTTCTACTCGTACAAAATTGAGACCCTTTAACCCTTGAAAAAGAACCATAAAGACAATTTACATATGTTGCTCACCAGTTGAAAGACATTATCGTTATTTTGTTTCGTTTTAGCAGAAATTGAAATTCTATATGACTGATTATGACTAAACTTTTCACTTGCATGGGTATACACTGATTTCTGAAAATGAATATGTGCGTTTTTGACAAGATATTTTGGGTCAACACACCGATCAATATTTAAAAATGTGCACTGTCTTGATAATGCATTCTATATATGAGGGTCAATAAAAATCTTTTCACATGAAAGAGTAGTCGTTCACATGACTAAATCTTTGTCGGCCGTATTATTTTTCAAAACTAGGCAAAAGAAAAAGGTAGGATAAAATCTGAGGTAGTTTTATTTTTCACATAAGATCAATTTGAGGTATCAATTGTACTATTGTTATGCACTTTATTACTATATAGTTTCATTTTGAATGATTTATAAATGTTTATTAAAAGTGATATAAAGTAGAGGCAATTTTGTTGCAATGTACTTTTTCTTTATTAACAAGTTTTCACATCTTAATATTAAAATCTTAATATTAACCTGAGAGAAAAAAAATAAAATTGAGACATTATGGAGTATCTTCATTAGAGGTTTAAGCAGGCCACAAGACAGATTTTGGACTTAGAGAGATTCGCTCCTCAGTTTTTGAGTAGATTTTTGTCTATCACTCTATTTAAAAAAATCTACATACTGTTTAAGTTCTCGATAATGCATTCTACCTGTAGAGTGCACTATGTATGGGGGGCAATAAAAATCTTTTCAATTGATAGAGTAGACGTTCACATGACTAAATCTTTGTCGGCCGTATTATTTTTCAAAAGGCACAAGAAGAAGGTAGGATAAAATTTGAGATAGTTTTATTTTTCACATAAGATCAATTTGAGGTATTAATTGTACTTTTGTTATGCACTTTATTATTATATGGTTTCGTTTTGAATGATTTATAAATGTTTTTTCTATCAGTGATATAAAGTAGAGGCAATTTTGTTGCAATGTACGTTTTCTTTATTAGCTAGTTTTCACACCTTAACATTAAAATCTTAATATTAACCTGAGAAAAAAAAGAGACATTATGGAGTATCCTCCTAGGAAATTTTTTATTAATTTTTTTTTTATATAATTCTTTATTTGGGTTTTACACATTCTGTATAATACAATAAATGATTAATAACAAATACAGAAGGTGTATTTTTTTCATTTTAGAAAGAGAGAGAAAGAGAGAGAGGAGGGAGGGGGGAAAAAGAGGAGAGATAGATAGGGATAGAAAAGAGAGAGGAGTGCATGCATTCACAATATTAATATTAGTCAAAATATTCATTGAAATAAAAGCTTCCAGTAGTTCCAGCAGGTATCAAACATATCTTTTTCACCATTTTTGTATGCAATATATTTTTGAGTTTCATAAAATGTATTCGTAAGCGATATCGCAGCAGATACATTAAGTGTTTTCTCTGTGCACCTCATTGTGTAGATATACATGCTATATTTAAGCCATAGAACGAGATTATTTTGTATGTTTTCCCTAGTATCTAAGAATCCAAAAAAGAAATTATTTTTTGTTACCGATATCTGAAGATTTGTTTTATTTTCAAGGTAATTTTCAAATTCTCTTAAAAATCTTGTACATGATCACACTCCCAAAGCAAATGTTCGATTGTTTTTTCTTCTACTTGACAGAAGGTACAATTTTTTTGTCTATGATTTTGAATAGATATGAGTTTTAGGCCAAAATTTTGCAATTGTTTGTAACTTTAAAAGGCAATTTAAAAATCAATTTCCATTCTTTGTCGTTCAGTTCAAATATTTCATTCCACTTTCTCTTACCAGTAGGTTCTGTGCTATTTTGGTTGAGAAGATTATAAAATTGCGTTGATTTTTTACATTCTAAAAGGTATTTATATTTGACATAACCAGAGGGTTTTGTGACTTAGTTTAACTTCCATCAAAATTCGCTTTTTTCATTCATGCTTTAAGAGCACTTATAATACTCATGTATTCTAAAAAATTAATTTTCACTTGTGGATATATATCACAAACAGATTCATAAGTCAAGAAAACTCCCTCTTCATTTATAACATCATTAAGGTATCGGATATTAGCATCAAACATGGATTTATTGAAAAATACTTTCCCCCCAACAAGGATGTTGGGAAAATAAAAAAAGAGGACAGGGGTTCAAATTTTTTTTTGTCATGGTCAAGTCCAGGACTTAAAGAGTAAATTTTAGGCAAGTCCGAGGAGGAAATTTCAGAGTCCATATTTACCTATACATCATGAAATTTATGTTACTTATACCGAAATTTAACAAACTCATTGCCGTTTGTCATATAGTAGGAAACATGATCGAGGAATTGCATATAAGCAAGAGTCTAACCGCAACGGAAAATAAAAAGACGGATTGTATTTTTGAAACTTTCGTAATGTTTTGTGGGTATTTTAACGCCCACAAACCCACATTTTTACTTAACACATTTGAGAATTTGCTTTATTTTTAGCTTTACGATCATTTTTTTCAACTTAAAAAAAGATAAACAAGAAACATAGCCAAGTCCCAGGACTTTGGTGAATTCTAAATGCCGAGTCCGGATCCGGAATTTGTTAGTCCGGGACGTCGGGCTTGAGGAATTTTGAACCCCTGGAGGAGCATTTGATGTAACTGCATTTGGGTTTTTTTATGATGTAGCTCAATCCATGAGTCAAATACATCAACCCAAAATTTGTTTTTTAGTGATTTTTTAAAATAGTTTTAATATATTCAATTCAACGTGTTGTAACTATATCTATATCTAAGGCCATTTTTTTCTTATTAGTTGTTTTACGGATTTCTTTTTGGAAAATGTCCATTGGGTGGCTACAAAAAAAAAGAAAAAAAAAAGAAGTCAAAACTTTTAATATGCAGCATATCAAAGCAGTTGGGGAAATCAATCTCAGAAGACTGCACAGAAATGTCTTTCTTGGCATTCCTCACTAAAAGAGAACGATTCTCCGAGCAGAGAGACATATTATGTGAACAATGCTAAACTTTTCTGCGTATGTCTATGATTGGATACGGGTGTCCTCTCACTGCTACGTTCAAATTGCCACAGATAAACTCACTTCAGCAAATTAAACACAACCCCCTGTAAAATAATAAAAGTTTAATCAAAATGAAATAATACCTTTTCTTAAACAGTAGAAAACTAAAATTCAGTACACAATCAATGGACACAAATAAACTTACTCTAACGCATTAACAATTGACAACACGTCTTGCATATTTTTAAAATACGGTCAAACATGTGCTTTTAATAATGTCATAAATAATATATGAACTGTTAACTAACCATTAGATATAACTGTTTAAAACTTTGCCAAACCCTCAAAGAAAAGTTATGGGTGTCGGATGGAGTGCAAGTGACGACATGAGATTCGTTGGTTTTAGCTGTAATTTCCTCAACCATCCATTCGCATATCAGATTTATATAGAATAATCACCAGCTTTTAAAAACCGTCATACATTTATACATTTACTACTGTCCTTAAAACATTTATATTCTGTTTTAAAAAACCTAAAATGTTTCACATGGCCGTCATACTCATTTCATCTCTGACTATAAAACGCTTGCAGAGTTTTTTAAAAGGGTCAATAAGTGGAAGCGTTTACATGATTCTGATCACAACTAAGTAAAATTCAAACAATGTACGGTCATTTCCGGATTTTTTAAATATGTTTGAAGTAAAGTTCGATCGGCGATTATAAAAAAAGGATTGAATGGAATTTTTATTTTTTTTCCAAAACTTAAAAAAATGGGGTCGGCGGATCCGTAAAACAACTAATAAAAAAAATTTGGCCTAACATTGGTATAAAATCATGTAGATCTCTATTTGACAGTAGGAGTTTTCGGGAAGATGTAAAAGCCTTTACATTTATCAAATCCCCCATCTTCATATGTTTTAACAATTACACCCTGTTTTATTCTATGTTGAGAGTGGTTTCACAGGAAGGAAAAGAATATTTTATCCAACTCATTATAAAAATTGTCATCTGGGTTTGGAATTGCTATAAAAATATGGTTTAATAAAGGGAGAACCAAAGTTTTGATAACAGTGATTTTTCCTATTGGTGTTAAGTGTCTTTTCTCCCACTGATGCAAGATTGATTTTATTCTGCTTATCTTTGGCTGATAATTCAATTTAGACATATTTTGAAGTTCTACATCAAAAATAATTCCAAGTAAAGTGAATCTATTAGTCCCCCATTTCAGATTAAAATCTCTATAAAGGATATCTTGACTATATTTTTTGGATCCAATCCATACTGTATTAGTTTTCAACAAATTAACTCTTAGTCCTGATACATCTGAAAAATGTTCCAATACTTTGAACATCAGCAAGTTGTAAAATTTTCTTTTCTTACATACATAATTCCTTTAAGGATACTTTTTTTGAGGTATCATCAGCAAGTTGTAAAATTTTCTTTTCATTATTACATATTTACATTTGTGAATTCCTTTATATTTTTTGTTACTTTTAACGTGTGAAATGCGTTAATTTTTCAAACCCAACGTGTATGTAATCCACTAAACGCTAAAAATTCTGCATCCAAACGCAAAAAAGATTTAATATAAAAACGCTTGCTTTCAGTGTTTTATATAAAAGAAAACATTTGCAAATGTAAATATTTTTTTTTATTTTCCAAAAATTCTGAAATTATATGGATTAAATTTTGGACAAAGCAATTTTATGAAAATTTATACTCTACACCCAACAGAGAGTTAAAAAAATATGACTTAAATTCTTAATTAAATTTCAAAAATATATCAAAGTTATCATTAGATGAATATGCATCTTTGGAGGGTAAAATTACATTCCAGGAGGCTTCTAATACACTTAGCAAAATGAAAGAAAATGAATCACCTGGTTCTGATGGGTTTTCAGCAGAGTTTTTTAAGGTCTTTTGGCGATTTCTCGGAGTTTTTGTTATTAGGTCAATTAATTATGCTTATGAAAATAATATTCTGTCAGTAACAAAGAGACATGGAATCATTACACGTTTGCCTAAAGGAGAAAAACCAAGACAATATCTGAAAAACTGCCGTCCAATTACACTCTTAAATACTGTTTATAAAATAGTCTCTGGTTCTACTGCAAATAGACTAAAGACTTATCTGGATAAACTTATCAATCCTGATCAAACAGGTTTTATTTCTAACAGATATATAAGGGAAACACCCGGCTTATCTATGTATAATGCAGTACACTGAGGAGGAAGAAATTCCTGGTCTTCTACTACTTATTAAATTTGAAAAAGCCTTCGATACTGTTTCATGGAAATTCATACAAAAAACTTTAACATATTTTCAGTTTGGATCTGATATACACAAATGGGTAAAATTATTCTGCCATAATATAACTTGTGCTATTAATCAAGGTGACAATCTCGCAACATCCTTCGATTTTTTATTTATTAAAAAAAATCTACATTCTGTTTAAGTTCTTAAACTAAAATTGGAATGAAATTCAGTAATGCTAATTAAACTTTATTCAGTTAATAAAAACCCATGATTAAATTCCATACCAAAACATTTAGAGAGGAAAACAATTTTGTGGCGGAAGTTTTTCAGAATAAAAAGATAATTTTTTTTCTCTTTCTAAATACCGGTATTCAATATTGTTAAGTTTGGATACCTATTTTTACATGCAGCTCGCAAACTGAGTAATTTTGTGCAGTGAATTGTTTTATGCTGGTCCTAAATTATATATTAAATCAACTGCCATGACTTCTGTCATCATATCTGGCAAATCTATCAAATATGTTTTGAAAGTCCTTTGGAAAATTAGCCCAATTTAAGCTTAAAAATAGCACTATTTTAGTAAAATAAAAAAATTAACGTGATAGATCCCCATTTTTTACATCTATTTCCGAATAAATAAGGTAGTTTTAACCATTCTGCTTAAAATAAAAAAAATCAATTACTTGCATGTATCAGTAGGCTCAATACCCCGTGCTATTACATATAACCCTCATTAGATCCACCCAAACAGGTAGAGTTATTCCCCTTGACACAGCTTTCAAAGCCTAGAGCAAGTGAGAAAGGTTTGAGTCAGCTGCAGATCTGTGAGTCAGCTGCAGATCTGTAGCTCGCTGGTCTAAAAAAATTGGGATGGATAAACAGTCTGTCAATCTCTTTTTTTTTTTCGGAGAGGCTACAATTCTACAGCTAGGTTTATGTTAGCCGTATATTTGCAAAATAGATTTAGTTAAGATAATGAATATATAAGGATACATTGAATTTAGTATTTTGGCATTTTTGTAATCCTCCTAGTTGTTTTTGTCCCCCGCTTTCGCGAAAGCAAGGGGACATTAAATCTCATTCGTCTGTCCATCTGTCCCTCTGTCCGTCAGTCTGTCAGTCTGTCTAGCTGTCCGTCCGTCACAAAAACTTTAATATTGCCCATAACTTTTGATTTAGTGGAGCTATGACTTTCATAATTGACATGTGTAATCCTTGTGACAAGACCTTTCTTTGGGTACCACCAAATTTGAATTTTGACCTTGACCTTGGAGTTTGACCCACTTTTACACAAAACTTCCAAACTTTTATTTGGCCATAACTTTTGAATGGTAGGTCTAGGACTTTCATATTTCACATATGTATTTATTGTGGCAAGACCTTTCATTGGATATTAACAACTTTGACCTTTCGACCTTGACCTTGGAGATTTACGTACTTATAAAAAAAAACTTTAACCTTGACCATAACTTTTGAACAGTAAGGGTGAAGGCTTTCGTACTTCAAATATGTAATGCTTGTGAAAAGACCTTTCATTGGATATCAAGAACTTTGACCTTTTGACCTTGACCTTGGAGTTTTAACTACTATTTTAAAACTTTAACCTTGGTCACAACTTTTGAACGGTAGATACTAGGACTTTCATATTTCACATATGTATTCTTTGTGGCAAGACCTTTCATTAGATACCAACAACTTTGACCTTTTGACCTTGGAGATTTACGCACTTATGACAAAAAAACTTTAACCTTGACCATAACTTTTGAACGGTAGGGGCGAGGGCTTTCACACTTCACATATGTAATCCTTGTGAGAAGACCTTTCATTGGATACTAACTTTAACCCTTTGACCTTGACTTTGGAGTTTTCCTACTTTTAAAAAACTTTAACCTTGGCCATAACTTTTAAACGGTTAGGGCTTTCATCCAACTCATATGTATTACTTGTTACAAGACTTTTCTTAAGAAACCAAGAACTCAGACCCTTTCACCTTGGAGTTTGACATACCTTTCAAAACTATCCACGATTATAACTTTTGAACAGGTGGTGCTAGAGATTTTGTATTTCACAATCGTATTTCTTGTGAGAAAAACCCTACTTTTGGTAATTTTAATCTTCGTTATGTTGTCATACGGGGTCATCAGTGTTTCAAAAAGACATCTTGAAAATTCCTTATATTGAGAAGGCATACTTGACATGTGCATTGCCTGTCACAAGATAATTTTGAGCATGATATGATTTCTTACTCCTTGACCTTCACGATTTACCTTATTTAAAAAAAATCAACTTCAGTGATAATTTCTAAAGAAATGACATATGATAAGGTGTTCATATTACACACAATATGTCATGAAAAATATAACATCTCACGCACAAAGACACCAAAAGCGGGGGACCACAATTCTTTGAATTTGCTTGTGCTAATTCATTTGAAATTTTAGTGCGATTAATGTCTTGTAAGTTTTTTTTATTGTAAAATTAAACCTTTTCAAGCTGATACATTATTGCCACACCTGTTTTATTGTTGTTGGGTGTCATTATGTTTATATTTTTAAGTATTAAGATTTATTTTCAATCTTCACCTATAAGTACAACGGCACTGTAGAGCCCCGAAATAATTAAAGACACTAACCAATGCTAGCCTATCAAAATACATAACGCATGGAATAAATGTTCTTGATTTTGCCTCTTGACCTGAGTTTGACTTATTACAAAAATTAATCTTGACCTTATTACGTTTGAACAGTTGGATCTAGAGCTATAAATAAATTTCACATGTATATTTCTTATGACAAGGCCTTCCCCTCGGCTCCTTTAATATTATCTTTGAGATTGACCTAGATTTATTAAAAACACATTGGTCGTAAATTTTTAATGGTTGGTGTTTGGCTTTCATATTTCAGAAGTATATTCATTGAGACAAGTTCTTTCTCTTGGTAACAAATTTTCCCCTGGGTATCAAAAGTTAAAAGTTAACAAATTCGGATCAATCTCTCTTGACCTTGGAGTTTACCTCGCATTTGAGAAACTCTAATCTTCGCCAAAAGCTGCGACATGGGGACATCAATGTTTCAAAACCACATTTTGTTTTTTATTAACACACCCTGCATCAGTCTGAGACACCGATGTCTGCCAGAAGACCACAGACCACATGTGTAACATTATCTTTGTGTTTATTAGGGGATTTTAGTTATGTTAAAATTTCAATTTCGACTCCTGAAAATGTTTTTAGAAATATAACAGTAAACATGTTTAAAATATATTTCTAAAACTCTTTAATTATTAAATTTATACAATTGAAAGAAGCATATTATAACCTGACAGATTGTATTTTATTCCAGAATAAACAGCAATGGCTTCCATGTCTACAATAGCTGAAGAACATTTAACATGTTCTATTTGCTTTGAAGTCTACACTGATCCGAAAACACTTCCATGCCTGCATTCATTTTGTAAGGATTGCATCAATACCTTCACGAAGAAAATACCAAATAAAAAAGAATATTCCTGCCCTGTGTGTAGAGAAACATTTAAACTTTCTAATAACGATGTAGAAAATTTGAAGACAAATTTTTGTTTGAAAAATCTTATAGAACTAATCAGTTCTAACACAGAAGTCAAGAAACTATGTTCGTTTTGTAGCTTAAAAGGCGAAAACATTGAGGCATCCTCACAGTGTCTTACCTGTAAAGATTTGCTTTGCTCCGAATGTGCAGAACATCGACATATATCTACAACACAAACATTAAACCATAAAATTGTTTCACTAACAGAATTGTCATCTGGAAAATATAATGAAGAAATTCGTTCCAAACAACAGATTCCTTGTTCTGAACACACTGGCGAGGACTTGAGGTACTTTTGCGAAACATGTGATGTTCCAATTTGTCGGGATTGTATCGTTCTCGGCCATCAGAACCATAAATATGTTGCCCCATCAGATGCAAGGAAAAGCATGGAAGAAAAGCTGAATACCCATATGAGCTCACTGAAAGAAAATTTAGAAAGATTTCAGGCTGCCAAAGGAATTGTAGCATCTACTTCAGCTAATTTGGAGGTCCAAAACCAAGAATTGAAGGCAGATTTAGAAAAACAAATGCATACCATTATCGAAAACATGATGGACTCAAAAAAGTCAATCGAAAAAGAAATAGACCAGATTGTAAAATCAAAACAACAAACGCTGCAAAAACAAGAGGAATCAGTTGAAAAGGAAAGGAAAGTACTAGAAGAGACATATTCGTTTTGCCATAACCTTCTCAGATGTG